>NW_026453739.1:0-105769 GCF_943734755.1 Anopheles moucheti
AATTTCAACTTAATTCGTCCATCCAAAACGAACTTTGTACTTTGCTATGAAGTTCTACAAGGAATGAGTTTTTATGCAAAAAACTGTCTATTTCAACTTAATTCGTCCATCCAAAACGAACTTTGTACTTTGCTATGAAGTTCTACCAGGAATGAGTTTTTATGCAAAAACTGTCTATTTCAACTTAATTCGTCCATCCAAAACGAACTTTGTACTTTGCTATGAAGTTCCCCAGGAATGAGTTTTTATGCAAAAACTGTCTATTTCAACTTAATTCGTCCATCAAAACTAACTTTGTACTTTGCTATGAAGTTCCACCAGGAATGAGTTTTCATGCAAAAACTGTCTATTTCAACTTAATTCGTCCATGCAAAACTAACTTTGTACTTTGCTATGAAGTTCCACCAGGAATGAGTTTTTAAGCAAAAATTGTCTATTTCAACTTAATTCGTCCATGCAAAACTAACTTTGTACTTTGCTATGAAGTTCCACCAGGAATGAGTTTTCATGCAAAATCTGTCTATTTCAACTTAATTCGTCCATGCAAAACTAACTTTGTACTTTGCTATGAAGTTCCACCAGGAATGAGTTTTTATGCAAAAACTGTCTATTCAACTTAATTCGTCCATGCAAAACTAACTTTGTACTTTGCTATGAAGTTCCCACCAGGAATGAGTTTTTGCAAAAACTGTCTATTTCAACTTAATTCGTCCATGCAAAACTAACTTTGTACTTTGCTATGAAGTTCCACCAGGAATGAGTTTGCATGCAAAAACTGTCTATTTCAACTTAATTCGTCCATAGCAAAACTAACTTTGTACTTTGCTATGAAGTTCCACCAGGAATGAGTTTGCATGCAAAAACTGTCTATTTCAACTTAATTCGTCCATGCAAAACTAACTTTGTACTTTGCTATGAAGTTCTACCAGGAATGAGTTTTTATGCAAAAACTGTCTATTTCAACTTAATTCGTCCATCCAAAACGAACTTTGTACTTTGCTATGAAGTTCCACCAGGAATGAGTTTTTATGCAAAAAACTGTCTATTTCAACTTAATTCGTCCATGCAAAACTAACTTTGTACTTTGCTATGAAGTTCCACCAGGAATGAGTTTTCATGCAAAAACTGTCTATTTCAACTTAATTCGTCCATGCAAAACTAACTTTGTACTTTGCTATGAAGTTCCACCAGGAATGAGTTTTTAAGCAAAAATTGTCTATTTCAACTTAATTCGTCCATGCAAAACTAACTTTGTACTTTGCTATGAAGTTCCACCAGGAATGATTTTTCATGCAAAATCTGTCTATTTCAACTAATTCGTCCATGCAAAACTAACTTTGTACTTTGCTATGAAGTTCCACCAGGAATGAGTTTTTATGCAAAAACTGTCTATTTCAACTTAATTCGTCCATGCAAAACTAACTTTGTACTTTGCTATGAAGTTCCACCAGGAATGAGTTTTCATGCAAAAACTGTCTATTTCAACTTAATTCGTCCATGCAAAACTAACTTTGTACTCTTGCTATTGAAGTTCCACCAGGAATGAGTTTGCATGCAAAAACTGTCTATTTCAACTTAATTTCGTCCATGCAAAACTAACTTTGTACTTTGCTATGAAGTTCCACCAGGAATGAGTTTTTATGCAAAAACTGTCTATTTCAACTTAATTCGTCAATGCAAAACTAACTTTGAACTTTGCTATGAAGTTCCACCAGAATGAGTTTTCATGCAAAAACTGTCTATTTCAACTTAATTCGTCCATGCAAAACTAACTTTGTACTTTGCTATGAAGTTCTACCAGGAATGAGTTTTCATGCAAAAACTGTCTATTTCAACTTAATTCGTCCATGCAAAACTAACTTTGTACTTTGCTATGAAGTTCCACCAGGAATGAGTTTTTAAGCAAAAATTGTCTATTTCAACTTAATTCGTCCATGCAAAACTAACTTTGTACTTTGCTATGAAGTTCCACCAGGAATGAGTTTTCATGCAAAATCTGTCTATTTCAACTTAATTCGTCCATGCAAAACTAACTTTGTACTTTGCTATGAAGTTCCACCAGGAATGAGTTTTCATGCAAAATCTGTCTATTTCAACTTAATTCGTCCATGCAAAACTAACTTTGTACTTTGCTATGAAGTTCCACCAGGAATGAGTTTTTATGCAAAAACTGTCTATTTCAACTTAATTCGTCCATGCAAAACTAACTTTGTACTTTGCTATGAAGTTCCACCAGGAATGAGTTTTCATGCAAAATCTGTCTATTTCAACTTAATTCGTCCATGCAAAACTAACTTTGTACTTTGCTATGAAGTTCTACCAGGAATGAGTTTTCATGCAAAAACTGTCTATTTCAACTTAATTCGTCCATGCAAAACTAACTTTGTACTTTGCTATGAAGTTCCACCAGGAATGAGTTTTCATGCAAAAACTGTCTATTTCAACTTAATTCGTCCATGCAAAACTAACTTTGTACTTTGCTATGAAGTTCCACCAGGAATGAGTTTTTAAGCAAAAATTGTCTATTTCAACTTAATTCGTCCATGCAAAACTAACTTTGTACTTTGCTATGAAGTTCCACCAGGAATGAGTTTTCATGCAAAAACTGTCTATTTCAACTTAATTCGTCCATGCAAAACTAACTTTGTACTTTGCTATGAAGTTCCACCAGGAATGAGTTTTTATGCAAAAACTGTCTATTTCAACTTAATTCGTCCATGCAAAACTAACTTTGTACTTTGCTATGAAGTTCCACCAGGAATGAGTTTTCATGCAAAAACTGTCTATTTCAACTTAATTCGTCCATGCAAAACTAACTTTGTACTTTGCTATGAAGTTCCACCAGGAATGAGTTTGCATGCAAAAACTGTCTATTTCAACTTAATTCGTCCATGCAAAACTAACTTTGTACTTTGCTATGAAGTTCCACCAGGAATGAGTTTTCATGCAAAAACTGTCTATTTCAACTTAATTCGTCCATGCAAAACTAACTTTGTACTTTGCTATGAAGTTCCACCAGGAATGAGTTTTCATGCAAAAACTGTCTATTTCAACTTAATTCGTCCATGCAAAACTAACTTTGTACTTTGCTATGAAGTTCCACCAGGAATGAGTTTTTAAGCAAAAATTGTCTATTTCAACTTAATTCGTCCATGCAAAACTAACTTTGTACTTTGCTATGAAGTTCCACCAGGAATGAGTTTTCATGCAAAAACTGTCTATTTCAACTTAATTCGTCCATGCAAAACTAACTTTGTACTTTGCTATGAAGTTCCACCAGGAATGAGTTTTTATGCAAAAACTGTCTATTTCAACTTAATTCGTCCATGCAAAACTAACTTTGTACTTTGCTATGAAGTTCCACCAGGAATGAGTTTTCATGCAAAAACTGTCTATTTCAACTTAATTCGTCCATGCAAAACTAACTTTGTACTTTGCTATGAAGTTCCACCAGGAATGAGTTTGCATGCAAAAACTGTCTATTTCAACTTAATTCGTCCATGCAAAACTAACTTTGTACTTTGCTATGAAGTTCCACCAGGAATGAGTTTTTATGCAAAAACTGTCTATTTCAACTTAATTCGTCAATGCAAAACTAACTTTGAACTTTGCTATGAAGTTCCACCAGGAATGAGTTTTCATGCAAAAACTGTCTATTTCAACTTAATTCGTCCATGCAAAACTAACTTTGTACTTTGCTATGAAGTTCTACCAGGAATGAGTTTTCATGCAAAAACTGTCTATTTCAACTTAATTCGTCCATGCAAAACTAACTTTGTACTTTGCTATGAAGTTCTACCAGGAATGAGTTTTCATGCAAAAACTGTCTATTTCAACTTAATTCGTTTATGCAAAACTAACTTTGTACTTTGCTATGAAGTTCCACCAGGAATGAGTTTTCATGCAAAAACTGTCTATTTTAACTTAATTCGTTTATGCAAAACTAACTTTGTACTTTGCTACGAAGTTCCACCAGGAATGAGTTTTCATGCAAAAACTGTCTATTTCAACTTAATTCGTCAATGCAAAACTAACTTTGAACTTTGCTATGAAGTTCCACCAGGAATGAGTTTTCATGCAAGAACTGTCTATTTCAACTTAATTCGTCCATGCAAAACTAACTTTGTACTTTGCTATGACGTTCTACCAGGAATGAGTTTTCATGCAAAAACTGTCTATTTCAACTTAATTCGTCCATGCAAAACTAACTTTGAACTTTGCTATGAAGTTCCACCAGGAATGAGTTTTCATGCAAAAACTGTCTATTTCAACTTAATTCGTCCATCCAAAACGAACTTTGTACTTTGCTATGAAGTTCTACCAGGAATGAGTTTTTATGCAAAAACTGTCTATTTCAACTTAATTCGTCCATCCAAAACGAACTTTGTACTTTGCTATGAAGTTCTACCAGGAATGAGTTTGCATGCAAAAACTGTCTATTTCAACTTAATTCGTTTATGCAAAACTAACTTTGTACTTTGCTACGAAGTTCCACCAGGAATGAGTTTTCATGCAAAAACTGTCTATTTCAACTTAATTCGTCCATGCAAAACTAACTTTGAACTTTGCTATGAAGTTCCACCAGGAATGAGTTTTTATGCAAAAACTGTCTATTTCAACTTAATTCGTCCATGCAAAACTAACTTTGTACTTTGCTATGAAGTTCTACCAGGAATGAGTTTTCATGCAAAAACTGTCTATTTCAACTTAATTCGTTTATGCAAAACTAACTTTGTACTTTGCTATGAAGTGCTACCAGGAATGAGTTTTTATGCAAAAACTGTCTATTTCAACTTAATTCGTCCATCCAAAACGAATTTTGTACTTTGCTATGAAGTTCTACCAGGAATGAGTTTTTATGCAAAAACTGTCTATTTCAACTTAATTCGTCCATCCAAAACGAACTTTGTACTTTGCTATGAAGTTCTACAAGGAATGAGTTTTTATGCAAAAACTGTCTATTTCAACTTAATTCGTCCATCCAAAACGAACTTTGTACTTTGCTATGAAGTTCTACCAGGAATGAGTTTGCATGCAAAAACTGTCTATTTCAACTTTATTCGTTTATGCAAAACTAACTTTGTACTTTGCTATGAAGTTCCACCAGGAATGAGTTTTCATGCAAAAACTGTCTATTTCAACTTAATTCGTCCATCCAAAACGAACTTTGTACTTTGCTATGAAGTTCTACCAGGAATGAGTTTGCATGCAAAAACTGTCTATTTCAACTTAATTGTTTATGCAAAACTAACTTTGTACTTTGCTACGAAGTTCCACCAGGAATGAGTTTTTATGCAAAAACTGTCTATTTCAACTTAATTCGTCAATGCAAAACTAACTTTGAACTTTGCTATGAAGTTCCACCAGGAATGAGTTTTTATGCAAGAACTGTCTATTTCAACTTAATTCGTCCATGCAAAACTAACTTTGTACTTTGCTACGAAGTTCCACCAGGAATGAGTTTTCATGCAAAAACTGTCTATTTCAACTTAATTCGTCCATGCAAAACTAACTTTGAACTTTGCTATGACGTTCTACCAGGAATGAGTTTTCATGCAAAAACTGTCTATTTCAACTTAATTCGTCCATGCAAAACTAACTTTGTACTTTGCTATGACGTTCTACCAGGAATGAGTTTTCATGCAAAAACTGTCTATTTCAACTTAATTCGTCCATGCAAAACTAACTTTGAACTTTGCTATGAAGTTCTACCAGGAATGAGTTTTCATGCAAAAACTGTCTATTTCAACTTAATTCGTCCATCCAAAACTAACTTTGTACTTTGCTATGAAGTTCCACCAGGAATGAGTTTTCATGCAAAAACTGTCTATTTCAACTCAATTCGTCCATCCAAAACGAACTTTGTACTTTGCTATGAAGTTCTACCAGGAATGAGTTTTTATGCAAAAACTGTCTATTTCAACTTAATTCGTCCATGCAAAACTAACTTTGTACTTTGCTATGAAGTTCCACCAGGAATGAGTTTTCATGCAAAAACTGTCTATTTCAACTTAATTCGTCCATCCAAAACGAACTTTGTACTTTGCTATGAAGTTCTACCAGGAATGAGTTTTTATGCAAAAACTGTCTATTTCAACTTAATTCGTCAATGCAAAACTAACTTTGTACTTTGCTATGACGTTCTACCAGGAATGAGTTTTTATGCAAAAACTGTCTATTTCAACTTAATTCGTCCATGCAAAACTAACTTTGAACTTTGCTATGAAGTTCCACCAGGAATGAGTTTTCATGCAAAAACTGTCTATTTCAACTTAATTCGTCCATCCAAAACGAACTTTGTACTTTGCTATGAAGTTCTACCAGGAATGAGTTTTTATGCAAAAACTGTCTATTTCAACTTAATTCGTCAATGCAAAACTAACTTTGAACTTTGCTATGAAGTTCCACCAGGAATGAGTTTTCATGCAAAAACTGTCTATTTCAACTTAATTCGTCCATGCAAAACTAACTTTGTACTTTGCTATGACGTTCTACCAGGAATGAGTTTTCATGCAAAAACTGTCTATTTCAACTTAATTCGTCCATGCAAAACTAACTTTGTACTTTGCTACGAAGTTCCACCAGGAATGAGTTTTCATGCAAAAACTGTCTATTTCAACTTAATTCGTCCATGCAAAACTAACTTTGAACTTTGCTATGACGTTCTACCAGGAATGAGTTTTCATGCAAAAACTGTCTATTTCAACTTAATTCGTCCATGCAAAACTAACTTTGAACTTTGCTATGAAGTTCCACCAGGAATGAGTTTTCATGCAAAAACTGTCTATTTCAACTTAATTCGTCCATGCAAAACTAACTTTGTACTTTGCTATGACGTTCTACCAGGAATGAGTTTTCATGCAAAAACTGTCTATTTCAACTTAATTCGTCCATGCAAAACTAACTTTGTACTTTGCTACGAAGTTCCACCAGGAATGAGTTGTTCATGCAAAAACTGTCTATTTCAACTTAATTCGTCCATCCAAAACGAACTTTGTACTTTGCTATGAAGTTCTACCAGGAATGAGTTTTTATGCAAAAACTGTCTATTTCAACTTAATTCGTCAATGCAAAACTAACTTTGAACTTTGCTATGAAGTTCTACCAGGAATGAGTTTTCATGCAAAAACTGTCTATTTCAACTTAATTCGTCCATGCAAAACGAACTTTGTACTTTGCTATGACGTTCTACCAGGAATGAGTTTTCATGCAAAAACTGTCTATTTCAACTTAATTCGTCCATGCAAAACTAACTTTGAACTTTGCTATGACGTTCTACCAGGAATGAGTTTTCATGCAAAAACTGTCTATTTCAACTTAATTCGTCCATGCAAAACTAACTTTGAACTTTGCTATGAAGTTCCACCAGGAATGAGTTTTCATGCAAAAACTGTCTATTTCAACTTAATTCGTCCATGCAAAACTAACTTTGAACTTTGCTATGAAGTTCCACCAGGAATGAGTTTTCATGCAAAAACTGTCTATTTCAACTTAATTCGTCCATGCAAAACTAACTTTGTACTTTGCTATGACGTTCTACCAGGAATGAGTTTTCATGCAAAAACTGTCTATTTCAACTTAATTCGTCCATGCAAAACTAACTTTGTACTTTGCTACGAAGTTCCACCAGGAATGAGTTTTCATGCAAAAACTGTCTATTTCAACTTAATTCGTCCATGCAAAACTAACTTTGAACTTTGCTATGACGTTCTACCAGGAATGAGTTTTCATGCAAAAACTGTCTATTTCAACTTAATTCGTCCATGCAAAACTAACTTTGAACTTTGCTATGAAGTTCCACCAGGAATGAGTTTTCATGCAAAAACTGTCTATTTCAACTTAATTCGTCCATGCAAAACTAACTTTGTACTTTGCTATGACGTTCTACCAGGAATGAGTTTTCATGCAAAAACTGTCTATTTCAACTTAATTCGTCCATGCAAAACTAACTTTGTACTTTGCTACGAAGTTCCACCAGGAATGAGTTTTCATGCAAAAACTGTCTATTTCAACTTAATTCGTCCATGCAAAACTAACTTTGAACTTTGCTATGAAGTTCCACCAGGAATGAGTTTTCATGCAAAAACTGTCTATTTCAACTTAATTCGTCCATGCAAAACTAACTTTGTACTTTGCTATGAAGTTCCACCAGGAATGAGTTTTCATGCAAAAACTGTCTATTTCAACTTAATTCGTCCATGCAAAACTAACTTTGAACTTTGCTATGAAGTTCTACCAGGAATGAGTTTTCATGCAAAAACTGTCTATTTCAACTTAATTCGTCCATGCAAAACTAACTTTGTACTTTGCTATGACGTTCTACCAGGAATGAGTTTTCATGCAAAAACTGTCTATTTCAACTTAATTCGTCCATGCAAAACTAACTTTGAACTTTGCTATGACGTTCTACCAGGAATGAGTTTTCATGCAAAAACTGTCTATTTCAACTTAATTCGTCCATCCAAAACTAACTTTGTACTTTGCTACGAAGTTCCACCAGGAATGAGTTTTCATGCAAAAACTGTCTATTTCAACTTAATTCGTCCATCCAAAACTAACTTTGTACTTTGCTACGAAGTTCCACCAGGAATGAGTTTTCATGCAAAAACTGTCTATTTCAACTTAATTCGTCCATGCAAAACTAACTTTGTACTTTGCTACGAAGTTCCACCAGGAATGAGTTTTCATGCAAAAACTGTCTATTTCAACTTAATTCGTCCATCCAAAACTAACTTTGTACTTTGCTACGAAGTTCTACCAGGAATGAGTTTTCATGCAAAAACTGTCTATTTCAACTTAATTCGTCCATCCAAAACTAACTTTGTACTTTGCTACGAAGTTCCACCAGGAATGAGTTTTCATGCAAAAACTGTCTTTTTCAACTTAATTCGTCCATCCAAAACTAACTTTGTACTTTGCTATGAAGTTCCACCAGGAATGAGTTTTCATGCAAAAACTGTCTATTTCAAATTAATTCGTCCATGCAAAACTAACTTTGTACTTTGCTATGAAGTTCTACCAGGAATGAGTTTTCATGCAAAAACTGTCTTTTTCAAATTAATTCGTCCATGCAAAACTAACTTTGTACTTTGCTATGAAGTTCCACCAGGAATGAGTTTTCATGCAAAAACTGTCTATTTCAACTTAATTCGTCCATCCAAAACTAACTTTGTACTTTGCTACGAAGTTCCACCAGGAATGAGTTTTCATGCAAAAACTGTCTATTTCAACTTAATTCGTCCATGCAAAACTAACTTTGTACTTTGCTACGAAGTTCCACCAGGAATGAGTTTTCATGCAAAAACTGTCTATTTCAACTTAATTCGTTTATGCAAAACTAACTTTGTACTTTGCTATGAAGTTCTACCAGGAATGAGTTTTCATGCAAAAACTGTCTATTTCAACTTAATTCGTCCATGCAAAACTAACTTTGTACTTTGCTACGAAGTTCCACCAGGAATGAGTTTTCATGCAAAAACTGTCTATTTCAACTTAATTCGTCCATCCAAAACTAACTTTGTACTTTGCTACGAAGTTCCACCAGGAATGAGTTTTCATGCAAAAACTGTCTATTTCAACTTAATTCGTCCATCCAAAACTAACTTTGTACTTTGCTACGAAGTTCCACCAGGAATGAGTTTTCATGCAAAAACTGTCCATTTCAACTTAATTCGTCCATGCAAAACTAACTTTGTACTTTGCTATGAAGTTCCACCAGGAATGAGTTTTCATGCAAAAACTGTCTATTTCAACTTAATTCGTCCATCCAAAACTAACTTTGTACTTTGCTATGAAGTTCCACCAGGAATGAGTTTTCATGCAAAAACTGTCTATTTCAACTTAATTCGTCCATGCAAAACTAACTTTGTACTTTGCTATGAAGTTCTACCAGGAATGAGTTTTCATGCAAAAACTGTCTATTTTAACTTAATTCGTCCATGCAAAACTAACTTTGTACTTTGCTACGAAGTTCCACCAGGAATGAGTTTGCATGCAAAAACTGTCTATTTCAACTTAATTCGTCCATCCAAAACTAACTTTGTACTTTGCTACGAAGTTCCACCAGGAATGAGTTTTCATGCAAAAACTGTCTATTTCAACTTAATTCGTCCATCCAAAACTAACTTTGTACTTTGCTACGAAGTTCCACCAGGAATGAGTTTTCATGCAAAAACTGTCCATTTCAACTTAATTCGTCCATGCAAAACTAACTTTGTACTTTGCTATGAAGTTCCACCAGGAATGAGTTTTCATGCAAAAACTGTCTATTTCAACTTAATTCGTCCATGCAAAACTAACTTTGTACTTTGCTATGAAGTTCCACCAGGAATGAGTTTGCATGCAAAAACTGTCTATTTCAACTTAATTCGTCCATGCAAAACTAACTTTGTACTTTGCTATGAAGTTCTACCAGGAATGAGTTTTCATGCAAAAACTGTCTATTTTAACTTAATTCGTTTATGCAAAACTAACTTTGTACTTTGCTATGAAGTTCCACCAGGAATGAGTTTTCATGCAAAAACTGTCTATTTCAACTTAATTCGTCCATGCAAAACTAACTTTGTACTTTGCTATGAAGTTCTACCAGGAATGAGTTTTCATGCTAAAACTGTCTATTTTAACTTAATTCGTTTATGCAAAACTAACTTTGTACTTTGCTATGAAGTTCCACCAGGAATGAGTTTTCATGCAAAAACTGTCTATTTCAACTTAATTCGTCCATGCAAAACTAACTTTGTACTTTGCTATGAAGTTCTACCAGGAATGAGTTTTCATGCAAAAACTGTCTATTTCAACTTAATTCGTCCATGCAAAACTAACTTTGTACTTTGCTATGAAGTTCTACCAGGAATGAGTTTTCATGCAAAAACTGTCTATTTCAACTTAATTCGTCCATCAAAAACTAACTTTGTACTTTGCTATGAAGTTCCACCAGGAATGAGTTTTCATGCAAAAACTGTCTATTTCAACTTAATTCGTCCATGCAAAACTAACTTTGTACTTTGCTACGAAGTTCCACCAGGAATGAGTTTTCATGCAAAAACTGTCTATTTCAACTTAATTCGTCCATCCAAAACTAACTTTGTACTTTGCTATGAAGTTCTACCAGGAATGAGTTTTCATGCAAAAACTGTCTATTTCAACTTAATTCGTCCATGCAAAACTAACTTTGTACTTTGCTACGAAGTTCCACCAGGAATGAGTTTTCATGCAAAAACTGTCTATTTCAACTTAATTCGTCCATCCAAAACTAACTTTGTACTTTGCTACGAAGTTCCACCAGGAATGAGTTTTCATGCAAAAACTGTCCATTTCAACTTAATTCGTCCATGCAAAACTAACTTTGTACTTTGCTATGAAGTTCCACCAGGAATGAGTTTTCATGCAAAAACTGTCTATTTCAACTTAATTCGTCCATGCAAAACTAACTTTGTACTTTGCTATGAAGTTCCACCAGGAATGAGTTTGCATGCAAAAACTGTCTATTTCAACTTAATTCGTCCATGCAAAACTAACTTTGTACTTTGCTATGAAGTTCTACCAGGAATGAGTTTTCATGCAAAAACTGTCTATTTTAACTTAATTCGTTTATGCAAAACTAACTTTGTACTTTGCTATGAAGTTCCACCAGGAATGAGTTTTCATGCAAAAACTGTCTATTTCAACTTAATTCGTCCATGCAAAACTAACTTTGTACTTTGCTATGAAGTTCTACCAGGAATGAGTTTTCATGCTAAAACTGTCTATTTTAACTTAATTCGTTTATGCAAAACTAACTTTGTACTTTGCTATGAAGTTCCACCAGGAATGAGTTTTCATGCAAAAACTGTCTATTTCAACTTAATTCGTCCATGCAAAACTAACTTTGTACTTTGCTATGAAGTTCTACCAGGAATGAGTTTTCATGCAAAAACTGTCTATTTCAACTTAATTCGTCCATGCAAAACTAACTTTGTACTTTGCTATGAAGTTCCACCAGGAATGAGTTTGCATGCAAAAACTGTCTATTTCAACTTAATTCGTCCATGCAAAACTAACTTTGTACTTTGCTATGAAGTTCTACCAGGAATGAGTTTTCATGCAAAAACTGTCTATTTTAACTTAATTCGTTTATGCAAAACTAACTTTGTACTTTGCTATGAAGTTCCACCAGGAATGAGTTTTCATGCAAAAACTGTCTATTTCAACTTAATTCGTCCATGCAAAACTAACTTTGTACTTTGCTATGAAGTTCTACCAGGAATGAGTTTTCATGCAAAAACTGTCTATTTTAACTTAATTCGTTCATGCAAAACTAACTTTGTACTTTGCTATGAAGTTCCACCAGGAATGAGTTTTCATGCAAAAACTGTCTATTTCAACTTAATTCGTCCATGCAAAACTAACTTTGTACTCTGCTATGAAGTACCACCAGGAATGAGTTTGCATGCAAAAACTGTCTATTTCAACTTAATTCGTCAATGCAAAACTAACTTTGAACTTTGCTATGAAGTTCCACCAGGAATGAGTTTTCATGCAAAAACTGTCTATTTCAACTTAATTCGTCCATGCAAAACTAACTTTGTACTTTGCTATGCAGTTCTACCAGGAATGAGTTTGCATGCAAAAACTGTCTATTTCAACTTAATTCGTCCATGCAAAACTAACTTTGTACTTTGCTATGAAGTTCCACCAGGAATGAGTTTGCATGCAAAAACTGTCTATTTCAACTTAATTCGTCAATGCAAAACTAACTTTGAACTTTGCTATGAAGTTCCACCAGGAATGAGTTTTCATGCAAAAACTGTCTATTTCAACTTAATTCGTCCATGCAAAACTAACTTTGTACTTTGCTATGAAGTTCCACCAGGAATGAGTTTTCATGCAAAAACTGTCTATTTCAACTTAATTCGTCCATGCAAAACTAACTTTGTACTTTGCTATGAAGTGCTACCAGGAATGAGTTTTTATGCAAAAACTGTCTATTTCAACTTAATTCGTCCATCCAAAACGAATTTTGTACTTTGCTATGAAGTTCTACCAGGAATGAGTTTTTATGCAAAAACTGTCTATTTCAACTTAATTCGTCCATCCAAAACGAACCTTGTACTTTGCTATGAAGTTCTACCAGGAATGAGTTTTTAAGCAAAAACTGTCTATTTCAACTTAATTCGTCCATGCAAAACTAACTTTGTACTTTGCTATGAAGTTCTGCCAGGAATGAGTTTTTAAGCAAAAATTGTCTATTTCAACTTAATTCGTCCATGCAAAACTAACTTTGTACTTTGCTATGAAGTTCCACCAGGAATGAGTTTTTATGCAAAAACTGTCTATTTTAACTTAATTCGTCCATGCAAAACTAACTTTGTACTTTGCTATGAAGTTCCACCAGGAATGAGTTTTCATGCAAAAACTGTCTATTTCAACTTAATTCGTCCATGCAAAACTAACTTTGCACTTTGCTACGAAGTTCCACCAGGAATGAGTTTTCATGCAAAAACTGTCTATTTCAACTTAATTCGTCCATGCAAAACGAACTTTGTACTTTGCTATGAAGTTCTACCAGGAATGAGTTTGCATGCAAAAACTGTTCATTTCAACTTAATTCGTTTATGCAAAACTAACTTTGTACTTTGCTACGAAGTTCCACCAGGAATGAGTTTTCATGCAAAAACTGTCTATTTCAACTTAATTCGTCCATGCAAAACTAACTTTGTACTCTGCTATGAAGTACCACCAGGAATGAGTTTGCATGCAAAAACTGTCTATTTCAACTTAATTCGTCAATGCAAAACTAACTTTGTACTTTGCTATGAAGTTCCACCAGGAATGAGTTTTCATGCAAAAACTGTCTATTTCAACTTAATTCGTCCATCCAAAACGAACTTTGTACTTTGCTATGAAGTTCTACAAGGAATGAGTTTTTATGCAAAAACTGTCTATTTCAACTTAATTCGTCCATGCAAAACTAACTTTGTACTTTGCTATGCAGTTCTACCAGGAATGAGTTTGCATGCAAAAACTGTCTATTTCAACTTAATTCGTCCATGCAAAACTAACTTTGTACTTTGCTATGAAGTGCTACCAGGAATGAGTTTTTATGCAAAAACTGTCTATTTCAACTTAATTCGTCCATCCAAAACTAACTTTGTACTTTGCTACGAAGTTCCACCAGGAATGAGTTTTCATGCAAAAACTGTCTATTTCAACTTAATTCGTTTATGCAAAACTAACTTTGTACTTTGCTACGAAGTTCCACCAGGAATGAGTTTTCATGCAAAAACTGTCTATTTCAACTTAATTCGTCCATCCAAAACGAACTTTGTACTTTGCTATGAAGTTCTACAAGGAATGAGTTTTTATGCAAAAACTGTCTATTTCAACTTAATTCGTCCATCCAAAACGAACTTTGTACTTTGCTATGAAGTTCTACCAGGAATGAGTTTTTATGCAAAAACTGTCTATTTCAACTTAATTCGTCCATCCAAAACGAACTTTGTACTTTGCTATGAAGTTCCACCAGGAATGAGTTTTTATGCAAAAACTATCTATTTCAACTTAATTCGTCCATGCAAAACTAACTTTGTACTTTGCTATGAAGTTCCACCAGGAATGAGTTTTCATGCAAAAACTGTCTATTTCAACTTAATTCGTCCATGCAAAACTAACTTTGTACTTTGCTATGAAGTTCCACCAGGAATGAGTTTTTAAGCAAAAATTGTCTATTTCAACTTAATTCGTCCATGCAAAACTAACTTTGTACTTTGCTATGAAGTTCCACCAGGAATGAGTTTTCATGCAAAATCTGTCTATTTCAACTTAATTCGTCCATGCAAAACTAACTTTGTACTTTGCTATGAAGTTCCACCAGGAATGAGTTTTTATGCAAAAACTGTCTATTTCAACTTAATTCGTCCATGCAAAACTAACTTTGTACTTTGCTATGAAGTTCCACCAGGAATGAGTTTTCATGCAAAAACTGTCTATTTCAACTTAATTCGTCCATGCAAAACTAACTTTGTACTTTGCTATGAAGTTCCACCAGGAATGAGTTTGCATGCAAAAACTGTCTATTTCAACTTAATTCGTCCATGCAAAACTAACTTTGTACTTTGCTATGAAGTTCCACCAGGAATGAGTTTTTATGCAAAAACTGTCTATTTCAACTTAATTCGTCAATGCAAAACTAACTTTGAACTTTGCTATGAAGTTCCACCAGGAATGAGTTTTCATGCAAAAACTGTCTATTTCAACTTAATTCGTCCATGCAAAACTAACTTTGTACTTTGCTATGAAGTTCTACCAGGAATGAGTTTTCATGCAAAAACTGTCTATTTCAACTTAATTCGTCCATGCAAAACTAACTTTGTACTTTGCTATGAAGTTCTACCAGGAATGAGTTTTCATGCAAAAACTGTCTATTTCAACTTAATTCGTCCATCCAAAACGAACTTTGTACTTTGCTATGAAGTTCTACCAGGAATGAGTTTGCATGCAAAAACTGTCTATTTCAACTTAATTCGTTTATGCAAAACTAACTTTGTACTTTGCTACGAAGTTCCACCAGGAATGAGTTTTCATGCAAAAACTGTCTATTTCAACTTAATTCGTCCATGCAAAACTAACTTTGAACTTTGCTATGAAGTTCCACCAGGAATGAGTTTTTATGCAAAAACTGTCTATTTCAACTTAATTCGTCCATCCAAAACGAACTTTGTACTTTGCTATGAAGTTCTACCAGGAATGAGTTTTTATGCAAAAACTGTCTATTTCAACTTAATTCGTCCATCCAAAACGAACTTTGTACTTTGCTATGAAGTTCCACCAGGAATGAGTTTTCATGCAAAAACTGTCTATTTCAACTTAATTCGTCCATGCAAAACTAACTTTGTACTTTGCTATGACGTTCTACCAGGAATGAGTTTTTATGCAAAAACTGTCTATTTCAACTTAATTCGTCCATGCAAAACTAACTTTGAACTTTGCTATGAAGTTCCACCAGGAATGAGTTTTTATGCAAAAACTGTCTATTTCAACTTAATTCGTCAATGCAAAACTAACTTTGTACTTTGCTATGAAGTGCTACCAGGAATGATTTTTATGCAAAAACTGTCTATTTCAACTTAATTCGTCCATCCAAAACGAATTTTGTACTTAGCTATGAAGTTCTACCAGGAATGAGTTTTTATGCAAAAACTGTCTATTTCAACTTAATTCGTCCATCCAAAACGAATTTTGTACTTTGCTATGAAGTTCTACCAGGAATGAGTTTTTATGCAAAAACTGTCTATTTCAACTTAATTCGTCCATGCAAAACTAACTTTGTACTTTGCTATGAAGTTCTACCAGGAATGAGTTTGCATGCAAAAACTGTCTATTTCAACTTAATTCGTTTATGCAAAACTAACTTTGTACTTTGCTACGAAGTTCCACCAGGAATGAGTTTTCATGCAAAAACTGTCTATTTCAACTTAATTCGTCAATGCAAAACTAACTTTGTACTTTGCTATGAAGTGCTACCAGGAATGATTTTTATGCAAAAACTGTCTATTTCAACTTAATTCGTCCATCCAAAACGAATTTTGTACTTAGCTATGAAGTTCTACCAGGAATGAGTTTTTATGCAAAAACTGTCTATTTCAACTTAATTCGTCCATCCAAAACGAATTTTGTACTTTGCTATGAAGTTCTACCAGGAATGAGTTTTTATGCAAAAACTGTCTATTTCAACTTGATTCGTCCATCCAAAACGAACTTTGTACTTTGCTATGAAGTTCCACCAGGAATGAGTTTTCATGCAAAAACTGTCTATTTCAACTTAATTCGTCCATGCAAAACTAACTTTGTACTTTGCTATGACGTTCTACCAGGAATGAGTTTGCATGCAAAAACTGTCTATTTCAACTTAATTCGTTTATGCAAAACTAACTTTGTACTTTGCTATGAAGTTCTACCAGGAATGAGTTTGCATGCAAAAACTGTCTATTTCAACTTAATTCGTTTATGCAAAACTAACTTTGTACTTTGCTACGAAGTTCCACCAGGAATGAGTTTTCATGCAAAAACTGTCTATTTCAACTTAATTCGTCCATGCAAAACTAACTTTGAACTTTGCTATGAAGTTCCACCAGGAATGAGTTTTTATGCAAAAACTGTCTATTTCAACTTAATTCGTCCATGCAAAACTAACTTTGTACTTTGCTATGAAGTTCCACCAGGAATGAGTTTTCATGCAAAAACTGTCTATTTCAACTTAATTCGTCCATCCAAAACGAACTTTGTACTTTGCTATGAAGTTCTACCAGGAATGAGTTTTTATGCAAAAACTGTCTATTTCAACTTAATTCGTCCATCCAAAACGAACTTTGTACTTTGCTATGAAGTTCTACCAGGAATGAGTTTGCATGCAAAAACTGTCTATTTCAACTTAATTCGTTTATGCAAAACTAACTTTGTACTTTGCTATGAAGTTCTACAAGGAATGAGTTTTTATGCAAAAACTGTCTATTTCAACTTAATTCGTCCATCCAAAACGAACTTTGTACTTTGCTATGAAGCTCTACCAGGAATGAGTTTTTATGCAAAAACTGTCTATTTCAACTTAATTCGTCCATCCAAAACGAACTTTGTACTTTGCTATGAAGTTCTACCAGGAATGAGTTTGCATGCAAAAACTGTCTATTTCAACTTAATTGTTTATGCAAAACTAACTTTGTACTTTGCTACGAAGTTCCACCAGGAATGAGTTTTTATGCAAAAACTGTCTATTTCAACTTAATTCGTCAATGCAAAACTAACTTTGAACTTTGCTATGAAGTTCCACCAGGAATGAGTTTTTATGCAAAAACTGTCTATTTCAACTTAATTCGTCCATGCAAAACTAACTTTGTACTTTGCTATGACGTTCTACCAGGAATGAGTTTTCATGCAAAAACTGTCTATTTCAACTTAATTCGTCCATGCAAAACTAACTTTGAACTTTGCTATGACGTTCTACCAGGAATGAGTTTTCATGCAAAAACTGTCTATTTCAACTTAATTCGTCCATGCAAAACTAACTTTGAACTTTGCTATGAAGTTCCACCAGGAATGAGTTTTCATGCAAAAACTGTCTATTTCAACTTAATTCGTCAATGCAAAACTAACTTTGAACTTTGCTATGAAGTTCTACCAGGAATGAGTTTTCATGCAAAAACTGTCTATTTCAACTTAATTCGTCCATCCAAAACTAACTTTGTACTTTGCTATGAAGTTCCACCAGGAATGAGTTTTCATGCAAAAACTGTCTATTTCAACTCAATTCGTCCATCCAAAACGAACTTTGTACTTTGCTATGAAGTTCTACCAGGAATGAGTTTTTATGCAAAAACTGTCTATTTCAACTTAATTCGTCCATTCAAAACTAACTTTGTACTTTGCTATGACGTTCTACCAGGAATGAGTTTTCATGCAAAAACTGTCTATTTCAACTTAATTCGTCCATGCAAAACTAACTTTGAACTTTGCTATGAAGTTCCACCAGGAATGAGTTTTCATGCAAAAACTGTCTATTTCAACTTAATTCGTCCATCCAAAACGAACTTTGTACTTTGCTATGAAGTTCTACCAGGAATGAGTTTTTATGCAAAAACTGTCTATTTCAACTTAATTCGTCAATGCAAAACTAACTTTGAACTTTGCTATGAAGTTCCACCAGGAATGAGTTTTCATGCAAAAACTGTCTATTTCAACTTAATTCGTCCATGCAAAACTAACTTTGTACTTTGCTATGACGTTCTACCAGGAATGAGTTTTCATGCAAAAACTGTCTATTTCAACTTAATTCGTCCATGCAAAACTAACTTTGTACTTTGCTACGAAGTTCCACCAGGAATGAGTTTTCATGCAAAAACTGTCTATTTCAACTTAATTCGTCCATGCAAAACTAACTTTGAACTTTGCTATGAAGTTCCACCAGGAATGAGTTTTTATGCAAAAACTGTCTATTTCAACTTAATTCGTCCATGCAAAACTAACTTTGAACTTTGCTATGAAGTTCCACCAGGAATGAGTTTTCATGCAAAAACTGTCTATTTCAACTTAATTCGTCCATGCAAAACTAACTTTGTACTTTGCTATGACGTTCTACCAGGAATGAGTTTTCATGCAAAAACTGTCTATTTCAACTTAATTCGTCCATGCAAAACTAACTTTGTACTTTGCTACGAAGTTCCACCAGGAATGAGTTGTTCATGCAAAAACTGTCTATTTCAACTTAATTCGTCCATCCAAAACGAACTTTGTACTTTGCTATGAAGTTCTACCAGGCATGAGTTTTTATGCAAAAACTGTCTATTTCAACTTAATTCGTCAATGCAAAACTAACTTTGAACTTTGCTATGAAGTTCTACCAGGAATGAGTTTTCATGCAAAAACTGTCTATTTCAACTTAATTCGTCCATGCAAAACTAACTTTGTACTTTGCTATGACGTTCTACCAGGAATGAGTTTTCATGCAAAAACTGTCTATTTCAACTTAATTCGTCCATGCAAAACTAACTTTGAACTTTGCTATGACGTTCTACCAGGAATGAGTTTTCATGCAAAAACTGTCTATTTCAACTTAATTCGTCCATGCAAAACTAACTTTGAACTTTGCTATGAAGTTCCACCAGGAATGAGTTTTCATGCAAAAACTGTCTATTTCAACTTAATTCGTCCATGCAAAACTAACTTTGAACTTTGCTATGAAGTTCCACCAGGAATGAGTTTTCATGCAAAAACTGTCTATTTCAACTTAATTCGTCCATGCAAAACTAACTTTGTACTTTGCTATGACGTTCTACCAGGAATGAGTTTTCATGCAAAAACTGTCTATTTCAACTTAATTCGTCCATGCAAAACTAACTTTGTACTTTGCTACGAAGTTCCACCAGGAATGAGTTTTCATGCAAAAACTGTCTATTTCAACTTAATTCGTCCATGCAAAACTAACTTTGAACTTTGCTATGACGTTCTACCAGGAATGAGTTTTCATGCAAAAACTGTCTATTTCAACTTAATTCGTCCATGCAAAACTAACTTTGAACTTTGCTATGAAGTTCCACCAGGAATGAGTTTTCATGCAAAAACTGTCTATTTCAACTTAATTCGTCCATGCAAAACTAACTTTGTACTTTGCTATGACGTTCTACCAGGAATGAGTTTTCATGCAAAAACTGTCTATTTCAACTAACTTTGTCCATCCAAAACGAACTTTGTACTTTGCTATGAAGTTCCACCAGGAATGAGTTTTCATGCAAAAACTGTCTATTTCAACTAACTTTGTCCATCCAAAACGAACTTTGTACTTTGCTATGAAGTTCCACCAGGAATGAGTTTTTATGCAAAAACTGTCTATTTCAACTTAATTCGTCAATGCAAAACTAACTTTGTACTTAGCTATGAAGTGCTACCAGGAATGAGTTTTTATGCAAAAACTGTCTATTTCAACTTAATTCGTCCATCCAAAACGAATTTTGTACTTTGCTATGAAGTTCTACCAGGAATGAGTTTTTATGCAAAAACTGTCTATTTCAACTTAATTCGTCCATCCAAAACGAACTTTGTACTTTGCTATGAAGTTCTACCAGGAATGAGTTTGCATGCAAAAACTGTCTATTTCAACTTAATTCGTTTATGCAAAACTAACTTTGTACTTTGCTATGAAGTTCCACCAGGAATGAGTTTTCATGCAAAAACTGTCTATTTCAACTTAATTCGTCCATCCAAAACGAACTTTGTACTTTGCTATGAAGTTCTACCAGGAATGAGTTTGCATGCAAAAACTGTCTATTTCAACTTAATTCGTCCATCCAAAACTAACTTTGTACTTTGCTACGAAGTTCCACCAGGAATGAGTTTTCATGCAAAAACTGTCTATTTCAACTTAATTCGTCCATGCAAAACTAACTTTGAACTTTGCTATGAAGTTCCACCAGGAATGAGTTTTTATGCAAAAACTGTCTATTTCAACTTAATTCGTCAATGCAAAACTAACTTTGTACTTTGCTATGAAGTGCTACCAGGAATGATTTTTATGCAAAAACTGTCTATTTCAACTTAATTCGTCCATCCAAAACGAATTTTGTACTTAGCTATGAAGTTCTACCAGGAATGAGTTTTTATGCAAAAACTGTCTATTTCAACTTAATTCGTCCATCCAAAACGAATTTTGTACTTTGCTATGAAGTTCTACCAGGAATGAGTTTTTATGCAAAAACTGTCTATTTCAACTTAATTCGTCCATCCAAAACGAACTTTGTACTTTGCTATGAAGTTCTACAAGGAATGAGTTTTTATGCAAAAACTGTCTATTTCAACTTAATTCGTCCATCCAAAACGAACTTTGTACTTTGCTATGAAGTTCTACCAGGAATGATTTTTATGCAAAAACTGTCTATTTCAACTTAATTCGTCCATGCAAAACTAACTTTGTACTTTGCTATGAAGTTCCACCAGGAATGAGTTTGCATGCAAAAACTGTCTATTTCAACTTAATTCGTCCATGCAAAACTAACTTTGAACTTTGCTATGAAGTTCCACCAGGAATGAGTTTGCATGCAAAAACTGTCTATTTCAACTCAATTCGTCCATGCAAAACTAACTTTGTACTTTGCTATGCAGTTCTACCAGGAATGAGTTTGCATGCAAAAACTGTCTATTTCAACTTAATTCGTCCATGCAAAACTAACTTTGTACTTTGCTATGACGTTCTACCAGGAATGAGTTTTCATGCAAAAACTGTCTATTTCAACTTAATTCGTCCATGCAAAACTAACTTTGAACTTTGCTATGAAGTTCCACCAGGAATGAGTTTTCATGCAAAAACTGTCTATTTCAACTTAATTCGTCCATGCAAAACTAACTTTGTACTTTGCTATGAAGTGCTACCAGGAATGAGTTTTTATGCAAAAACTGTCTATTTCAACTTAATTCGTCCATCCAAAACGAACTTTGTACTTTGCTATGAAGTTCTACCAGGAATGAGTTTGTATGCAAAAACTGTCTATTTCAACTTAATTCGTCCATCCAAAACGAACTTTGTACTTTGCTATGAAGTTCTACCAGGAATGAGTTTGCATGCAAAAACTGTCTATTTAAACTTAATTCGTCAATGCAAAACTAACTTTTTACTTTGCTATGAAGTTCTACCAGGAATGAGTTTGCATGCAAAAACTGTCTATTTCAACTCAATTCGTCCATGCAAAACTAACTTTGTACTTTGCTATGCAGTTCTACCAGGAATGAGTTTGCATGCAAAAACTGTCTATTTCAACTTAATTCGTCCATGCAAAACTAACTTTGTATTTTGCTATGAAGTTCCACCAGGAATGAGTTTTCATGCAAAAACTGTCTATTTCAACTTAATTCGTCCATCCAAAACGAACTTTGTACTTTGCTATGAAGTTCTACCAGGAATGAGTTTGCATGCAAAAACTGTCTATTTAAACTTAATTCGTCAATGCAAAACTAACTTTTTACTTTGCTATGAAGTTCTACCAGGAATGAGTTTTTATGCAAAAACTGTCTATTTCAACTTAATTCGTTCATCCAAAACGAACTTTGTACTTTGCTATGAAGTTCTACCAGGAATGAGTTTGTATGCAAAAACTGTCTATTTCAACTTAATTCGTCCATCCAAAACGAACTTTGTACTTTGCTATGAAGTTCTACCAGGAATGAGTTTGCATGCAAAAACTGTCTATTTCAACTTAATTCGTTTATGCAAAACTAACTTTGTACTTTGCTATGAAGTTCCACCAGGAATGAGTTTTCATGCAAAAACTGTCTATTTCAACTTAATTCGTCCATCCAAAACGAACTTTGTATTTTGCTATGAAGTTCTACCAGGAATGAGTTTTTATGCAAAAATTGTCTATTTCAACTTAATTCGTCCATCCAAAACGAACTTTGTACTTTGCTATGAAGTTCTACCAGGAATGAGTTTGTATGCAAAAACTGTCTATTTCAACTCAATTCGTCCATCCAAAACGAACTTTGTACTTTGCTATGAAGTTCTACCAGGAATGAGTTTGCATGCAAAAACTGTCTATTTCAACTTAATTCGTTTATGCAAAACTAACTTTGTACTTTGCTATGAAGTTCCACCAGGAATGAGTTTTCATGCAAAAACTGTCTATTTCAACTTAATTCGTCCATCCAAAACGAACTTTGTATTTTGCTATGAAGTTCTACCAGGAATGAGTTTTTATGCAAAAATTGTCTATTTCAACTTAATTCGTCCATCCAAAACGAACTTTGTACTTTGCTATGAAGTTCTACCAGGAATGAGTTTGTATGCAAAAACTGTCTATTTCAACTTAATTCGTCCATCCAAAACGAACTTTGTACTTTGCTATGAAGTTCTACCAGGAATGAGTTTGCATGCAAAAACTGTCTATTTCAACTTAATTCGTTTATGCAAAACTAACTTTGTACTTTGCTATGAAGTTCCACCAGGAATGAGTTTTCATGCAAAAACTGTCTATTTCAACTTAATTCGTCCATCCAAAACGAACTTTGTATTTTGCTATGAAGTTCTACCAGGAATGAGTTTTTATGCAAAAATTGTCTATTTCAACTTAATTCGTCCATCCAAAACGAACTTTGTACTTTGCTATGAAGTTCTACCAGGAATGAGTTTGTATGCAAAAACTGTCTATTTCAACTCAATTCGTCCATCCAAAACGAACTTTGTACTTTGCTATGGAGTTCCACCAGGAATGAGTTTTCATGCAAAAACTGTCTATTTCAACTTAATTCGTCCATCCAAAACGAACTTTGTACTTTGCTATGAAGTTCTACCAGGAATGAGTTTGCATGCAAAAACTGTCTATTTCAACTTAATTCGTTTATGCAAAACTAACTTTGTACTTTGCTATGAAGTTCCACCAGGAATGAGTTTTCATGCAAAAACTGTCTATTTCAACTTAATTCGTCCATCCAAAACGAACTTTGTACTTTGCTATGAAGTTCTACCAGGAATGAGTTTTTATGCAAAAACTGTCTATTTCAACTTAATTCGACCATTCAATACGAACTTTGTACTTTGCTATGAAGTTCTACCAGGAATGAGTTTTCATGCAAAAACTGTCTATTTCAACTTAATTCGTTCATCCAAAACGAACTTTGTACTTTGCTATGAAGTTCTACCAGGAATGAGTTTGTATGCAAAAACTGTCTATTTCAACTCAATTCGTCCATCCAAAACGAACTTTGTACTTTGCTATGGAGTTCCACCAGGAATGAGTTTTCATGCAAAAACTGTCTATTTCAACTTAATTCGTCCATCCAAAACGAACTTTGTATTTTGCTATGAAGTTCTACCAGGAATGAGTTTTTATGCAAAAATTGTCTATTTCAACTTAATTCGTCCATCCAAAACGAACTTTGTACTTTGCTATGAAGTGCTACCAGGAATGAGTTTTTATGCAAAAACTGTCTATTTCAACTTAATTCGTCCATCCAAAACGAACTTTGTACTTTGCTATGAAGTTCTACCAGGAATGAGTTTGCATGCAAAAACTGTCTATTTCAACTTAATTCGTTTATGCAAAACTAACTTTGTACTTTGCTATGAAGTTCCACCAGGAATGAGTTTTCATGCAAAACCTGTCTATTTCAACTTAATTCGTCCATGCAAAACTAACTTTGTACTTTGCTATGAAGTTCTACCAGGAATGAGTTTTTATGCAAAAACTGTCTATTTCAACTTAATTCGTCCATCCAAAACGAATTTTGTACTTTGCTATGAAGTTCTACCAGGAATGAGTTTTTATGCAAAAACTGTCTATTTCAACTTAATTCGTCCATCCAAAACGAACTGTGTACTTTGCTATGAAGTTCTACCAGGAATGAGTTTGCATGCAAAAACTGTCTATTTCAACTTAATTCGTTTATGCAAAACTAACTTTGTACTTTGCTATGAAGTTCCACCAGGAATGAGTTTTCATGCAAAACCTGTCTATTTCAACTTAATTCGTCCATGCAAAACTAACTTTGTACTTTGCTATGAAGTTCTACCAGGAATGAGTTTGTATGCAAAAACTGTCTATTTCAACTTAATTCGACCATTCAAAACGAACTTTGTACTTTGCTATGAAGTTCTACCAGGAATGAGTTTTTATGCAAAAACTGTCTATTTCAACTTAATTCGTTCATCCAAAACGAACTTTGTACTTTGCTATGAAGTTCTACCAGGAATGAGTTTGTATGCAAAAACTGTCTATTTCAACTCAATTCGTCCATCCAAAACGAACTTTGTACTTTGCTATGGAGTTCCACCAGGAATGAGTTTTCATGCAAAAACTGTCTATTTCAACTTAATTCGTCCATCCAAAACGAACTTTGTATTTTGCTATGAAGTTCTACCAGGAATGAGTTTGCATGCAAAAATTGTCTATTTCAACTTAATTCGTCCATCCAAAACGAACTTTGTACTTTGCTATGAAGTTCTACCAGGAATGAGTTTTTATGCAAAAACTGTCTATTTCAACTTAATTCGTCCATCCAAAACGAACTTTGTACTTTGCTATGAAGTTCTACCAGGAATGAGTTTGCATGCAAAAACTGTCTATTTCAACTTAATTCGTTTATGCAAAACTAACTTTGTACTTTGCTATGAAGTTCCACCAGGAATGAGTTTTCATGCAAAACCTGTCTATTTCAACTTAATTCGTCCATGCAAAACTAACTTTGTACTTTGCTATGAAGTTCTACCAGGAATGAGTTTTTATGCAAAAACTGTCTATTTCAACTTAATTCGTCCATCCAAAACGAATTTTGTACTTTGCTATGAAGTTCTACCAGGAATGAGTTTTTTTGCAAAAACTGTCTATTTCAACTTAATTCGTCCATCCAAAACGAACTGTGTACTTTGCTATGAAGTTCTACCAGGAATGAGTTTGCATGCAAAAACAGTCTATTTAAACTTAATTCGTCAATGCAAAACTAACTTTGTACTTTGCTATGAAGTTCCACCAGGAATGAGTTTTCATGCAAAACCTGTCTATTTCAACTTAATTCGTCCATGCAAAACTAACTTTGTACTTTGCTATGAAGTTCTACCAGGAATGAGTTTTTATGCAAAAACTGTCTATTTCAACTTAATTCGACCATTCAAAACGAACTTTGTACTTTGCTATGAAGTTCTACCAGGAATGAGTTTTTATGCAAAAACTGTCTATTTCAACTTAATTCGTCCATCCAAAACGAACTTTGTACTTTGCTATGAAGTTCTACCAGGAATGAGTTTTTATGCAAAAATTGTCTATTTCAACTTAATTCGTCCATCCAAAACGAACTTTGTACTTTGCTATGAAGTTCTACCAGGAATGAGTTTTTATGCAAAAACTGTCTATTTCAACTTAATTCGTCCATCCAAAACGAACTTTGTACTTTGCTATGAAGTGCTACCAGGAATGTGTTACCATGCAAAAACTGTCTATTTCAACTTAATTCGTCCATGCAAAACTAACTTTGTACTTTGCTATGAAGTTCTACCAGGAATGAGTTTGTATGCAAAAACTGTCTATTTCAACTTAATTCGTCCATCCAAAACGAATTTTGTACTTTGCTATGAAGTTCTACCAGGAATGAGTTTTTATGCAAAAACTGTCTATTTCAACTTAATTCGTCCATCCAAAACGAACTTTGTACTTTGCTATGAAGTTCTACCAGGAATGAGTTTTTATGCAAAAACTGTCTATTTCAACTTAATTCGTCCATCCAAAACGAACTTTGTACTTTGCTATGAAGTGCTACCAGGAATGAGTTTTTTTGCAAAAATTGTCTATTTCAACTTAATTCGTCCATCCAAAACGAACTTTGTACTTTGCTATGAAGTGCTACCAGGAATGAGTTTTTATGCAAAAACTGTCTATTTCAACTTAATTCGACCATTCAAAACGAACTTTGTACTTTGCTATGAAGTTCTACCAGGAATGAGTTTTTATGCAAAAATTGTCTATTTCAACTTAATTCGTCCATCCAAAACGAACTTTGTACTTTGCTATGAAGTGCTACCAGGAATGAGTTTTTATGCAAAAACTGTCTATTTCAACTTAATTCGACCATTCAAAACGAACTTTGTACTTTGCTATGAAGTTCTACCAGGAATGAGTTTTTATGCAAAAACTGTCTATTTCAACTTAATTCGACCATTCAAAACGAACTTTGTACTTTGCTATGAAGTTCTACCAGGAATGAGTTTTTATGCAAAAACTGTCTATTTCAACTTAATTCGTCCATCCAAAACGAACTTTGTACTTTGCTATGAAGTGCTACCAGGAATGAGTTTTTATGCAAAAATTGTCTATTTCAACTTAATTCGTCCATCCAAAACGAACTTTGTACTTTGCTATGAAGTGCTACCAGGAATGAGTTTTTATGCAAAAACTGTCTATTTCAACTTAATTCGTCCATCCAAAACGAACTTTGTACTTTGCTATGAAGTTCTACCAGGAATGAGTTTTTATGCAAAAATTGTCTATTTCAACTTAATTCGTCCATCCAAAACGAACTTTGTACTTTGCTATGAAGTGCTACCAGGAATGAGTTTTTATGCAAAAATTGTCTATTTCAACTTAATTCGTCCATCCAAAACGAACTTTGTACTTTGCTATGAAGTGCTACCAGGAATGAGTTTTTATGCAAAAACTGTCTATTTCAACTTAATTCGTCCATCCAAAACGAACTTTGTACTTTGCTATGAAGTTCTACCAGGAATGAGTTTGTATGCAAAAATTGTCTATTTCAACTTAATTCGTCCATCCAAAACGAACTTTGTACTTTGCTATGAAGTGCTACCAGGAATGAGTTTTTATGCAAAAACTGTCTATTTCAACTTAATTCGACCATTCAAAACGAACTTTGTACTTTGCTATGAAGTTCTACCAGGAATGAGTTTTTATGCAAAAACTGTCTATTTCAACTTAATTCGACCATTCAAAACGAACTTTGTACTTTGCTATGAAGTTCTACCAGGAATGAGTTTTTATGCAAAAACTGTCTATTTCAACTTAATTCGTCCATCCAAAACGAACTTTGTACTTTGCTATGAAGTTCTACCAGGAATGAGTTTTTATGCAAAAACTGTCTATTTCAACTTAATTCGTCCATCCAAAACGAACTTTGTACTTTGCTATGAAGTGCTACCAGGAATGAGTTTTTATGCAAAAATTGTCTATTTCAACTTAATTCGTCAATGCAAAACTAACTTTGTACTTTGCTATGAAGTTCCACCAGGAATGAGTTTTCATGCAAAACCTGTCTATTTCAACTTAATTCGTCCATCCAAAACGAACTTTGTACTTTGCTATGAAGTTCTACCAGGAATGAGTTTTTATGCAAAAACTGTCTATTTCAACTTAATTCGTCCATCCAAAACGAACTTTGTACTTTGCTATGAAGTGCTACCAGGAATGAGTTTTTATGCAAAAATTGTCTATTTCAACTTAATTCGTCCATCCAAAACGAACTTTGTACTTTGCTATGAAGTGCTACCAGGAATGAGTTTTTATGCAAAAACTGTCTATTTCAACTTAATTCGTCCATCCAAAACGAACTTTGTACTTTGCTATGAAGTTCTACCAGGAATGAGTTTTTATGCAAAAATTGTCTATTTCAACTTAATTCGTCCATCCAAAACGAACTTTGTACTTTGCTATGAAGTGCTACCAGGAATGAGTTTTTATGCAAAAACTGTCTATTTCAACTTAATTCGACCATTCAAAACGAACTTTGTACTTTGCTATGAAGTTCTACCAGGAATGAGTTTTTATGCAAAAACTGTCTATTTCAACTTAATTCGACCATTCAAAACGAACTTTGTACTTTGCTATGAAGTTCTACCAGGAATGAGTTTTTATGCAAAAACTGTCTATTTCAACTTAATTCGTCCATCCAAAACGAACTTTGTACTTTGCTATGAAGTTCTACCAGGAATGAGTTTTTATGCAAAAATTGTCTATTTCAACTTAATTCGTCCATCCAAAACGAACTTTGTACTTTGCTATGAAGTTCTACCAGGAATGAGTTTTTATGCAAAAATTGTCTATTTCAACTTAATTCGTCCATCCAAAACGAACTTTGTACTTTGCTATGAAGTGCTACCAGGAATGAGTTTTTATGCAAAAACTGTCTATTTCAACTTAATTCGTCCATCCAAAACGAACTTTGTACTTTGCTATGAAGTTCTACCAGGAATGAGTTTGCATGCAAAAACTGTCTATTTAAACTTAATTCGTCAATGCAAAACTAACTTTGTACTTTGCTATGAAGTTCCACCAGGAATGAGTTTTCATGCAAAACCTGTCTATTTCAACTTAATTCGTCCATGCAAAACTAACTTTGTACTTTGCTATGAAGTTCTACCAGGAATGAGTTTTTATGCAAAAACTGTCTATTTCAACTTAATTCGACCATTCAAAACGAACTTTGTACTTTGCTATGAAGTTCTACCAGGAATGAGTTTTTATGCAAAAACTGTCTATTTCAACTTAATTCGTCCATTCAAAACGAACTTTGTACTTTGCTATGAAGTTCTACCAGGAATGAGTTTTTATGCAAAAATTGTCTATTTCAACTTAATTCGTCCATCCAAAACGAACTTTGTACTTTGCTATGAAGTGCTACCAGGAATGAGTTTTTATGCAAAAACTGTCTATTTCAACTTAATTCGTCCATCCAAAACGAATTTTGTACTTTGCTATGAAGTTCTACCAGGAATGAGTTTGTATGCAAAAACTGTCTATTTCAACTTAATTCGTCCATCCAAAACGAATTTTGTACTTTGCTATGAAGTTCTACCAGGAATGAGTTTTTATGCAAAAACTGTCTATTTCAACTTAATTCGTCCATCCAAAACGAACTTTGTACTTTGCTATGAAGTTCTACCAGGAATGAGTTTGCATGCAAAAACTGTCTATTTAAACTTAATTCGTCAATGCAAAACTAACTTTGTACTTTGCTATGAAGTTCCACCAGGAATGAGTTTTTATGCAAAAACTGTCTATTTCAACTTAATTCGTCCATCCAAAACTAACTTTGTACTTTGCTATGAAGTTCTACCAGGAATGAGTTTTCATGCAAAACCTGTCTATTTCAACTTAATTCGTCCATGCAAAACTAACTTTGTACTTTGCTATGAAGTTCTACCAGGAATGAGTTTTTATGCAAAACCTGTCTATTTCAACTTAATTCGACCATTCAAAACGAACTTTGTACTTTGCTATGAAGTTCTACCAGGAATGAGTTTTTATGCAAAAATTGTCTATTTCAACTTAATTCGTCCATCCAAAACGAACTTTGTACTTTGCTATGAAGTGCTACCAGGAATGAGTTTTTATGCAAAAACTGTCTATTTCAACTTAATTCGTCCATCCAAAACGAATTTTGTACTTTGCTATGAAGTTCTACCAGGAATGAGTTTGTATGCAAAAACTGTCTATTTCAACTTAATTCGTCCATCCAAAACGAATTTTGTACTTTGCTATGAAGTTCTACCAGGAATGAGTTTTTATGCAAAAACTGTCTATTTCAACTTAATTCGTCCATCCAAAACGAACTTTGTACTTTGCTATGAAGTTCTACCAGGAATGAGTTTGCATGCAAAAACTGTCTATTTAAACTTAATTCGTCAATGCAAAACTAACTTTGTACTTTGCTATGAAGTTCTACCAGGAATGAGTTTTTATGCAAAAACTGTCTATTTCAACTTAATTCGTCCATCCAAAACTAACTTTGTACTTTGCTATGAAGTTCCACCAGGAATGAGTTTTCATGCAAAACCTGTCTATTTCAACTTAATTCGTCCATGCAAAACTAACTTTGTACTTTGCTATGAAGTTCTACCAGGAATGAGTTTTTATGCAAAACCTGTCTATTTCAACTTAATTCGACCATTCAAAACGAACTTTGTACTTTGCTATGAAGTTCTACCAGGAATGAGTTTTTATGCAAAAATTGTCTATTTCAACTTAATTCGTCCATCCAAAACGAACTTTGTACTTTGCTATGAAGTGCTACCAGGAATGAGTTTTTATGCAAAAACTGTCTATTTCAACTTAATTCGTCCATCCAAAACGAATTTTGTACTTTGCTATGAAGTTCTACCAGGAATGAGTTTGTATGCAAAAACTGTCTATTTCAACTTAATTCGTCCATCCAAAACGAATTTTGTACTTTGCTATGAAGTTCTACCAGGAATGAGTTTGCATGCAAAAACTGTCTATTTCAACTTAATTCGTCCATCCAAAACGAACTTTGTACTTTGCTATGAAGTTCCACCAGGAATGAGTTTTCATGCAAAACCTGTCTATTTCAACTTAATTCGTCCATGCAAAACTAACTTTGTACTTTGCTATGAAGTGCTACCAGGAATGAGTTTTTATGCAAAAACTGTCTATTTCAACTTAATTCGTCCATCCAAAACGAACTTTGTACTTTGCTATGAAGTGCTACCAGGAATGAGTTTTTATGCAAAAACTGTCTATTTCAACTTAATTCGACCATTCAAAACGAACTTTGTACTTTGCTATGAAGTTCTACCAGGAATGAGTTTTTATGCAAAAACTGTCTATTTCAACTTAATTCGTCCATCCAAAACGAATTTTGTACTTTGCTATGAAGTTCTACCAGGAATGAGTTTTCATGCAAAAACTGTCTATTTCAAATTAATTCGTCCATGCAAAACTAACTTTGTACTTTGCTATGAAGTTCTACCAGGAATGAGTTTTTATGCAAAAACTGTCTATTTCAACTTAATTCGTCCATCCAAAACGAATTTTGTACTTTGCTATGAAGTTCTACCAGGAATGAGTTTTTATGCAAAAACTGTCTATTTCAACTTAATTCGTCCATCCAAAACGAATTTTGTACTTTGCTATGAAGTTCTACCAGGAATGAGTTTGCATGCAAAAACTGTCTATTTCAACTTAATTCGTCAATGCAAAACTAACTTTGTACTTTGCTATGAAGTTCTACCAGGAATGAGTTTTTATGCAAAAACTGTCTATTTCAACTTAATTCGTCCATCCAAAACGAATTTTGTACTTTGCTATGAAGTTCTACCAGGAATGAGTTTTCATGCAAAAACTGTCTATTTCAACTTAATTCGTCCATCCAAAACGAATTTTGTACTTTGCTATGAAGTTCTACCAGGAATGAGTTTGCATGCAAAAACTGTCTATTTCAACTTAATTCGTTTATGCAAAACTAACTTTGTACTTTGCTATGAAGTTCCACCAGGAATGAGTTTTCATGCAAAACCTGTCTATTTCAACTTAATTCGTCCATCCAAAACGAATTTTGTACTTTGCTATGAAGTTCTACCAGGAATGAGTTTTCATGCAAAAACTGTCTATTTCAACTTAATTCGTCCATCCAAAACGAATTTTGTACTTTGCTATGAAGTTCTACCAGGAATGAGTTTTTATGCAAAAACTGTCTATTTCAACTTAATTCGTCCATCCAAAACGAATTTTGTACTTTGCTATGAAGTTCCACCAGGAATGAGTTTTCATGCAAAACCTGTCTATTTCAACTTAATTCGTCCATGCAAAACTAACTTTGTACTTTGCTATGAAGTTCTACCAGGAATGAGTTTTTATGCAAAAACTGTCTATTTCAACTTAATTCGTCCATCCAAAACGAATTTTGTACTTTGCTATGAAGTTCTACCAGGAATGAGTTTTCATGCAAAAACTGTCTATTTCAACTTAATTCGTCCATCCAAAACGAATTTTGTACTTTGCTATGAAGTTCTACCAGGAATGAGTTTGCATGCAAAAACTGTCTATTTCAACTTAATTCGTTTATGCAAAACTAACTTTGTACTTTGCTATGAAGTTCCACCAGGAATGAGTTTTCATGCAAAACCTGTCTATTTCAACTTAATTCGTCCATGCAAAACTAACTTTGTACTTTGCTATGAAGTTCTACCAGGAATGAGTTTTTATGCAAAAACTGTCTATTTCAACTTAATTCGTCCATCCAAAACGAATTTTGTACTTTGCTATGAAGTTCTACCAGGAATGAGTTTTTATGCAAAAACTGTCTATTTCAACTTAATTCGTCCATCCAAAACGAATTTTGTACTTTGCTATGAAGTTCCACCAGGAATGAGTTTTCATGCAAAACCTGTCTATTTCAACTTAATTCGTCCATGCAAAACTAACTTTGTACTTTGCTATGAAGTTCTACCAGGAATGAGTTTTTATGCAAAAACTGTCTATTTCAACTTAATTCGTCCATCCAAAACGAATTTTGTACTTTGCTATGAAGTTCTACCAGGAATGAGTTTTCATGCAAAAACTGTCTATTTCAACTTAATTCGTCCATCCAAAACGAATTTTGTACTTTGCTATGAAGTTCTACCAGGAATGAGTTTGCATGCAAAAACTGTCTATTTCAACTTAATTCGTTTATGCAAAACTAACTTTGTACTTTGCTATGAAGTTCCACCAGGAATGAGTTTTCATGCAAAACCTGTCTATTTCAACTTAATTCGTCCATCCAAAACGAACTTTGTACTTTGCTATGAAGTGCTACCAGGAATGAGTTTTTATGCAAAAACTGTCTATTTCAACTTAATTCGTCCATCCAAAACGAATTTTGTACTTTGCTATGAAGTTCTACCAGGAATGAGTTTGTATGCAAAAACTGTCTATTTCAACTTAATTCGTCCATCCAAAACGAATTTTGTACTTTGCTATGAAGTTCTACCAGGAATGAGTTTGCATGCAAAAACTGTCTATTTCAACTTAATTCGTTTATGCAAAACTAACTTTGTACTTTGCTATGAAGTTCCACCAGGAATGAGTTTTCATGCAAAACCTGTCTATTTCAACTTAATTCGTCCATGCAAAACTAACTTTGTACTTTGCTATGAAGTTCTACCAGGAATGAGTTTTTATGCAAAAACTGTCTATTTCAACTTAATTCGTCCATCCAAAACGAACTTTGTACTTTGCTATGAAGTTCTACCAGGAATGAGTTTGCATGCAAAAACTGTCTATTTAAACTTAATTCGTCAATGCAAAACTAACTTTGTACTTTGCTATGAAGTTCCACCAGGAATGAGTTTTCATGCAAAACCTGTCTATTTCAACTTAATTCGTCCATGCAAAACTAACTTTGTACTTTGCTATGAAGTTCTACCAGGAATGAGTTTTTATGCAAAAACTGTCTATTTCAACTTAATTCGTCCATCCAAAACGAATTTTGTACTTTGCTATGAAGTTCTACCAGGAATGAGTTTTTATGCAAAAACTGTCTATTTCAACTTAATTCGTCCATCCAAAACGAACTTTGTACTTTGCTATGAAGTTCTACCAGGAATGAGTTTGCATGCAAAAACTGTCTATTTAAACTTAATTCGTCAATGCAAAACTAACTTTGTACTTTGCTATGAAGTTCCACCAGGAATGAGTTTTCATGCAAAACCTGTCTATTTCAACTTAATTCGTCCATGCAAAACTAACTTTGTACTTTGCTATGAAGTTCTACCAGGAATGAGTTTTTATGCAAAAACTGTCTATTTCAACTTAATTCGTCCATCCAAAACGAATTTTGTACTTTGCTATGAAGTTCTACCAGGAATGAGTTTTTATGCAAAAACTGTCTATTTCAACTTAATTCGTCCATCCAAAACTAACTTTGTACTTTGCTACGAAGTTCCACCAGGAATGAGTTTTCATGCAAAAACTGTCTATTTCAACTTAATTCGTCCATGCAAAACTAACTTTGAACTTTGCTATGAAGTTCCACCAGGAATGAGTTTTTATGCAAAAACTGTCTATTTCAACTTAATTCGTCAATGCAAAACTAACTTTGTACTTTGCTATGAAGTGCTACCAGGAATGATTTTTATGCAAAAACTGTCTATTTCAACTTAATTCGTCCATCCAAAACGAATTTTGTACTTAGCTATGAAGTTCTACCAGGAATGAGTTTTTATGCAAAAACTGTCTATTTCAACTTAATTCGTCCATCCAAAACGAATTTTGTACTTTGCTATGAAGTTCTACCAGGAATGAGTTTTTATGCAAAAACTGTCTATTTCAACTTAATTCGTCCATCCAAAACGAACTTTGTACTTTGCTATGAAGTTCTACAAGGAATGAGTTTTTATGCAAAAACTGTCTATTTCAACTTAATTCGTCCATCCAAAACGAACTTTGTACTTTGCTATGAAGTTCTACCAGGAATGATTTTTATGCAAAAACTGTCTATTTCAACTTAATTCGTCCATGCAAAACTAACTTTGTACTTTGCTATGAAGTTCCACCAGGAATGAGTTTGCATGCAAAAACTGTCTATTTCAACTTAATTCGTCAATGCAAAACTAACTTTGAACTTTGCTATGAAGTTCCACCAGGAATGAGTTTTCATGCAAAAACTGTCTATTTCAACTCAATTCGTCCATGCAAAACTAACTTTGTACTTTGCTATGCAGTTCTACCAGGAATGAGTTTGCATGCAAAAACTGTCTATTTCAACTTAATTCGTCCATGCAAAACTAACTTTGTACTTTGCTATGACGTTCTACCAGGAATGAGTTTTCATGCAAAAACTGTCTATTTCAACTTAATTCGTCCATGCAAAACTAACTTTGAACTTTGCTATGAAGTTCCACCAGGAATGAGTTTTCATGCAAAAACTGTCTATTTCAACTTAATTCGTCCATGCAAAACTAACTTTGTACTTTGCTATGAAGTGCTACCAGGAATGAGTTTTTATGCAAAAACTGTCTATTTCAACTTAATTCGTCCATCCAAAACGAACTTTGTATTTTGCTATGAAGTTCCACCAGGAATGAGTTTTCATGCAAAAACTGTCTATTTCAACTTAATTCGTCCATCCAAAACGAATTTTGTACTTTGCTATGAAGTTCTACCAGGAATGAGTTTTTATGCAAAAACTGTCTATTTCAACTTAATTCGTCCATCCAAAACGAACTTTGTATTTTGCTATGAAGTTCCACCAGGAATGAGTTTTCATGCAAAAACTGTCTATTTCAACTAATTTCGTCCATCCAAAACGAATTTTGTACTTTGCTATGAAGTTCTACCAGGAATGAGTTTTTATGCAAAAACTGTCTATTTCAACTTAATTCGTCCATCCAAAACGAACTTTGTATTTTGCTATGAAGTTCCACCAGGAATGAGTTTTCATGCAAAAACTGTCTATTTCAACTTAATTCGTCCATCCAAAACGAACTTTGTACTTTGCTATGAAGTTCTACCAGGAATGAGTTTTTATGCAAAAACTGTCTATTTCAACTTAATTCGTCCATCCAAAACGAACTTTGTACTTTGCTATGAAGTTCTACCAGGAATGAGTTTGCATGCAAAAACTGTCTATTTAAACTTAATTCGTCAATGCAAAACTAACTTTGTACTTTGCTATGAAGTTCTACCAGGAATGAGTTTTTATGCAAAAACTGTCTATTTCAACTTAATTCGTTCATCCAAAACGAACTTTGTACTTTGCTATGAAGTTCTACCAGGAATGAGTTTGTATGCAAAAACTGTCTATTTCAACTCAATTCGTCCATCCAAAACGAACTTTGTACTTTGCTATGGAGTTCCACCAGGAATGAGTTTTCATGCAAAAACTGTCTATTTCAACTTAATTCGTCCATCCAAAACGAACTTTGTACTTTGCAATGAAGTGCTACCAGGAATGAGTTTTTATGCAAAAACTGTCTATTTCAACTTAATTCGTCCATCCAAAACGAACTTTGTACTTTGCTATGAAGTTCTACAAGGAATGAGTTTTTATGCAAAAACTGTCTATTTCAACTTAATTCGTCCATCCAAAACGAATTTTGTACTTTGCTATGAAGTTCTACCAGGAATGAGTTTTTATGCAAAAACTGTCTATTTCAACTTAATTCGTCCATCCAAAACGAACTTTGTACTTTGCTATGAAGTTCTACAAGGAATGAGTTTTTATGCAAAAACTGTCTATTTCAACTTAATTCGTCCATCCAAAACGAATTTTGTACTTTGCTATGAAGTTCTACAAGGAATGAGTTTTTATGCAAAAACTGTCTATTTCAACTTAATTCGTCCATCCAAAACGAATTTTGTACTTTGCTATGAAGTTCTACCAGGAATGAGTTTGTATGCAAAAACTGTCTATTTCAACTCAATTCGTCCATCCAAAACGAACTTTGTACTTTGCTATGAAGTTCTACAAGGAATGAGTTTTTATGCAAAAACTGTCTATTTCAACTTAATTCGTCCATCCAAAACGAATTTTGTACTTTGCTATGAAGTTCTACCAGGAATGAGTTTTTATGCAAAAACTGTCTATTTCAACTTAATTCGTCCATCCAAAACGAACTTTGTACTTTGCTATGAAGTTCTACAAGGAATGAGTTTTTATGCAAAAACTGTCTATTTCAACTTAATTCGTCCATCCAAAACGAACTTTGTACTTTGCAATGAAGTGCTACCAGGAATGAGTTTTTATGCAAAAACTGTCTATTTCAACTTAATTCGTCCATCCAAAACGAACTTTGTACTTTGCTATGAAGTTCTACAAGGAATGAGTTTTTATGCAAAAACTGTCTATTTCAACTTAATTCGTCCATCCAAAACGAATTTTGTACTTTGCTATGAAGTTCTACCAGGAATGAGTTTTTATGCAAAAACTGTCTATTTCAACTTAATTCGTCCATCCAAAACGAACTTTGTACTTTGCTATGAAGTTCTACAAGGAATGAGTTTTTATGCAAAAACTGTCTATTTCAACTTAATTCGTCCATCCAAAACGAATTTTGTACTTTGCTATGAAGTTCTACAAGGAATGAGTTTTTATGCAAAAACTGTCTATTTCAACTTAATTCGTCCATCCAAAACGAATTTTGTACTTTGCTATGAAGTTCTACCAGGAATGAGTTTGTATGCAAAAACTGTCTATTTCAACTCAATTCGTCCATCCAAAACGAACTTTGTACTTTGCTATGGAGTTCCACCAGGAATGAGTTTTCATGCAAAAACTGTCTATTTCAACTTAATTCGTCCATCCAAAACGAACTTTGTACTTTGCAATGAAGTGCTACCAGGAATGAGTTTTTATGCAAAAACTGTCTATTTCAACTCAATTCGTCTACCAAAACGAACTTTGTACTTTGCTATGAAGTTCCACCAGGAATGAGTTTTTATGCAAAAACTGTCTATTTCAACTTAATTCGTCCATCCAAAACGAATTTTGTACTTTGCTATGAAGTTCTACCAGGAATGAGTTTTTATGCAAAAACTGTCTATTTCAACTTAATTCGTCCATTCAAAACGAACTTTGTACTTTGCTATGAAGTTCCACCAGGAATGAGTTTTCATGCAAAAATTGTCTATTTCAACTCAATTCGTCCATCCAAAACGAACTTTGTACTTTGCTATGAAGTTCCACCAGGAATGAGTTTTCATGCAAAAACTGTCTATTTCAACTTAATTCGTCCATGCAAAACTAACTTTGTACTTTGCTATGAAGTTCTACAAGGAATGAGTTTTTATGCAAAAACTGTCTATTTCAACTTAATTCGTCCATCCAAAACGAACTTTGTACTTTGCTATGAAGTTCTACCAGGAATGAGTTTTTATGCAAAAACTGTCTATTTCAACTTAATTCGTCCATCCAAAACGAACTTTGTACTTTGCAATGAAGTTCCACCATGAATAAGTTTTTATGCAAAAACTGTCTATTTCAACTCAATTCGTCCATCCAAAACGAACTTTGTACTTTGCTATGAAGTTCCACCAGGAATGAGTTTTTATGCAAAAACTGTCTATTTCAACTTAATTCGTCCATCCAAAACGAACTTTGTACTTTGCTATGAAGTTCTACCAGGAATGAGTTTTTATGCAAAAACTGTCTATTTCAACTCAATTCGTCTACCAAAACGAACTTTGTACTTTGCTATGAAGTTCCACCAGGAATGAGTTTTTATGCAAAAACTGTCTATTTCAACTTAATTCGTCCATCCAAAACGAATTTTGTACTTTGCTATGAAGTTCTACCAGGAATGAGTTTGTATGCAAAAACTGTCTATTTCAACTCAATTCGTCCATCCAAAACGAACTTTGTACTTTGCTATGGAGTTCCACCAGGAATGAGTTTTCATGCAAAAACTGTCTATTTCAACTTAATTCGTCCATCCAAAACGAACTTTGTACTTTGCAATGAAGTGCTACCAGGAATGAGTTTTTATGCAAAAACTGTCTATTTCAACTCAATTCGTCTACCAAAACGAACTTTGTACTTTGCTATGAAGTTCCACCAGGAATGAGTTTTTATGCAAAAACTGTCTATTTCAACTTAATTCGTCCATTCAAAACGAACTTTGTACTTTGCTATGAAGTTCTACCAGGAATGAGTTTTTATGCAAAAACTGTCTATTTCAACTTAATTCGTCCATCCAAAACGAATTTTGTACTTTGCTATGAAGTTCTACCAGGAATGAGTTTTTATGCAAAAACTGTCTATTTCAACTTAATTCGTCCATCCAAAACGAACTTTGTACTTTGCTATGAAGTTCTACAAGGAATGAGTTTTTATGCAAAAACTGTCTATTTCAACTTAATTCGTCCATCCAAAACGAACTTTGTACTTTGCTATGAAGTTCTACCAGGAATGAGTTTTTATGCAAAAACTGTCTATTTCAACTTAATTCGTCCATCCAAAACGAACTTTGTACTTTGCAATGAAGTTCCACCATGAATAAGTTTTTATGCAAAAACTGTCTATTTCAACTCAATTCGTCCATCCAAAACGAACTTTGTACTTTGCTATGAAGTTCCACCAGGAATGAGTTTTTATGCAAAAACTGTCTATTTCAACTTAATTCGTCCATCCAAAACGAACTTTGTACTTTGCTATGAAGTTCTACCAGGAATGAGTTTTTATGCAAAAACTGTCTACTTTAACTTAATTCGTTTATGCAAAACTAACTTTGTACTTTGCTATGAAGTTCTACCAGGAATGAGTTTTTATGCAAAAACTGTCTATTTCAACTTAATTCGTCCATGCAAAACTAACTTTGTACTTTGCTATGAAGTGCTACCAGGAATGAGTTTTTATGCAAAAACTGTCTATTTCAACTTAATTCGTCCATCCAAAACGAACTTTGTACTTTGCTATGAAGTTCTACCAGGAATGAGTTTTTATGCAAAAACTGTCTATTTCAACGTAATTCGTCCATCCAAAACGAACTTTGTACTTTGCTATGAAGTTCTACAAGGAATGAGTTTTTATGCAAAAACTGTCTATTTCAACTTAATTCGTCCATCCAAAACGAACTTTGTACTTTGCTATGAAGTTCTACCAGGAATGAGTTTTTATGCAAAAACTGTCTATTTCAACTTAATTCGTCCATCCAAAACGAACTTTGTACTTTGCAATGAAGTGCTACCAGGAATGAGTTTTTATGCAAAAACTGTCTATTTCAACTCAATTCGTCCATCCAAAACGAACTTTGTACTTTGCTATGAAGTTCCACCAGGAATGAGTTTTTATGCAAAAACTGTCTATTTCAACTTAATTCGTTCATCCAAAACGAACTTTGTACTTTGCTATGAAGTTCCACCAGGAATGAGTTTTTATGCAAAAACTGTCTATTTCAACTTAATTCGTCCATTCAAAACGAACTTTGTACTTTGCTATGAAGTTCTACCAGGAATGAGTTTTCATGCAAAACCTGTCTATTTCAACTTAATTCGTCCATGCAAAACTAACTTTGTACTTTGCTATGAAGTTCTACCAGGAATGAGTTTTTATGCAAAAACTGTCTATTTCAACTTAATTCGTCCATTCAAAACGAACTTTGTACTTTGCTATGAAGTTCCACCAGGAATGAGTTTTCATGCAAAACCTGTCTATTTCAACTTAATTCGTCCATGCAAAACTAACTTTGTACTTTGCTATGAAGTTCTACCAGGAATGAGTTTTTATGCAAAAACTGTCTATTTCAACTTAATTCGTCCATTCAAAACGAACTTTGTACTTTGCTATGAAGTTCCACCAGGAATGAGTTTTTATGCAAAAACTGTCTATTTCAACTTAATTCGTTCATCCAAAACGAACTTTGTACTTTGCTATGAAGTTCCACCAGGAATGAGTTTTTATGCAAAAACTGTCTATTTCAACTTAATTCGTCCATTCAAAACGAACTTTGTACTTTGCTATGAAGTTCTACCAGGAATGTGTTTTCATGCAAAACCTGTCTATTTCAACTTAATTCGTCCATGCAAAACTAACTTTGTACTTTGCTATGAAGTTCTACCAGGAATGAGTTTTTATGCAAAAACTGTCTATTTTAACTTAATTCGTCCATTCAAAACGAACTTTGTACTTTGCTATGAAGTTCCACCAGGAATGAGTTTTCATGCAAAACCTGTCTATTTCAACTTAATTCGTTCATCCAAAACGAACTTTGTACTTTGCTATGAAGTTCCACCAGGAATGAGTTTTTATGCAAAAACTGTCTATTTCAACTTAATTCGTCCATTCAAAACGAACTTTGTACTTTGCTATGAAGTTCCACCAGGAATGAGTTTTTATGCAAAAACTGTCTATTTCAACTTAATTCGTCCATGCAAAACTAACTTTGTACTTTGCTATGAAGTTCTACCAGGAATGAGTTTTTATGCAAAAACTGTCTATTTCAACTTAATTCGTCCATTCAAAACGAACTTTGTACTTTGCTATGAAGTTCCACCAGGAATGAGTTTTCATGCAAAACCTGTCTATTTCAACTTAATTCGTCCATGCAAAACTAACTTTGTACTTTGCTATGAAGTTCTACCAGGAATGAGTTTTTATGCAAAAACTGTCTATTTCAACTTAATTCGACCATTCAAAACGAACTTTGTACTTTGCTATGAAGTTCTACCAGGAATGAGTTTTTATGCAAAAACTGTCTATTTCAACTTAATTCGTCCATCCAAAACGAACTTTGTACTTTGCTATGAAGTTCTACCAGGAATGAGTTTTTATGCAAAAACTGTCTATTTCAACTTAATTCGTCCATCCAAAACGAACTTTGTACTTTGCTATGGAGTTCCACCAGGAATGAGTTTTTATGCAAAAACTGTCTATTTCAACTTAATTCGTCCATCCCAAAACGAACTTTGTACTTTGCTATGAAGTTCTACACCAGGAATGAGTTTTTATGCAAAAACTGTCTATTTCAACTTAATTCGTCCATCCAAAACGAACTTTGTACTTTGCTATGAAGTTCTACCAGAATGAGTTTTTATGCAAAAACTGTCTATTTCAACTTAATTCGTCCATGCAAAACGAACTTTGTACTTTGCTATGAAGTTCCACCAGGAATGAGTTTTTATGCAAAAACTGTCTATTTCAACTTAATTCGTCCATCCAAAACGAACTTTGTACTTTGCTATGAAGTTCCACCAGGAATGAGTTTTTTATGCAAAAACTGTCTATTTCAACTTAATTCGTCCATCCAAAACGAACTTTGTACTTTGCTATGAAGTTCCACCAGGAATGAGTTTTTATGCAAAAACTGTCTATTTCAACTTAATTCGTCCATCCAAAACGAACTTTGTACTTTGCTATGAAGTTCCACCAGGAATGAGTTTTTATGCAAAAACTGTCTATTTCAACTTAATTCGTCCATCCAAAACGAACTTTGTACTTTGCTATGAAGTTCTACCAGGAATGAGTTTTTATGCAAAAACTGTCTATTTCAACTTAATTCGTCCATCCAAAACGAACTTTGTACTTTGCTATGAAGTTCCACCAGGAATGAGTTTTTATGCAAAAACTGTCTATTTCAACTTAATTCGTCCATCCAAAACGAACTTTGTACTTTGCTATGAAGTTCCACCAGGAATGAGTTTTTATGCAAAAACTGTCTATTTCAACTCAATTCGTCCATCCAAAACGAACTTTGTACTTTGCTATGAAGTGCTACCAGGAATGAGTTTTTATGCAAAAACTGTCTATTTCAACTTAATTCGTCCATCCAAAACGAACTTTGTACTTTGCTATGAAGTTCTACCAGGAATGAGTTTTTATGCAAAAACTGTCTATTTCAACTTAATTCGTCCATGCAAAACGAACTTTGTACTTTGCTATGAAGTTCCACCAGGAATGAGTTTTTATGCAAAAACTGTCTATTTCAACTTAATTCGTCCATCCAAAACGAACTTTGTACTTTGCTATGAAGTTCCACCAGGAATGAGTTTTTATGCAAAAACTGTCTATTTCAACTTAATTCGTCCATCCAAAACGAACTTTGTACTTTGCTATGAAGTTCCACCAGGAATGAGTTTTTATGCAAAAACTGTCTATTTCAACTTAATTCGTCCATCCAAAACGAACTTTGTACTTTGCTATGAAGTTCTACCAGGAATGAGTTTTTATGCAAAAACTGTCTATTTCAACTTAATTCGTCCATCCAAAACGAACTTTGTACTTTGCTATGAAGTTCCACCAGGAATGAGTTTTTATGCAAAAACTGTCTATTTCAACTCAATTCGTCCATCCAAAACGAACTTTGTACTTTGCTATGAAGTTCTACCAGGAATGAGTTTTTATGCAAAAACTGTCTATTTCAACTTAATTCGTCCATCCAAAACGAACTTTGTACTTTGCTATGAAGTTCCACCAGGAATGAGTTTTTATGCAAAAACTGTCTATTTCAACTTAATTCGTCCATCCAAAACGAACTTTGTACTTTGCTATGAAGTTCCACCAGGAATGAGTTTTTATGCAAAAACTGTCTATTTCAACTTAATTCGTCCATCCAAAACGAACTTTGTACTTTGCTATGAAGTTCTACCAGGAATGAGTTTTTATGCAAAAACTGTCTATTTCAACTTAATTCGTCCATCCAAAACGAACTTTGTACTTTGCTATGAAGTTCCACCAGGAATGAGTTTTTATGCAAAAACTGTCTATTTCAACTTAATTCGTCCATCCAAAACGAACTTTGTACTTTGCTATGAAGTTCCACCAGGAATGAGTTTTTATGCAAAAACTGTCTATTTCAACTTAATTCGTCCATGCAAAACGAACTTTGTACTTTGCTATGAAGTTCCACCAGGAATGAGTTTTTATGCAAAAACTGTCTATTTCAACTCAATTCGTCCATCCAAAACGAACTTTGTACTTTGCTATGAAGTTCTACCAGGAATGAGTTTTTATGCAAAAACTGTCTATTTCAACTTAATTCGTCCATCCAAAACGAACTTTGTACTTTGCTATGAAGTTCCACAGGAATGAGTTTTTATGCAAAAACTGTCTATTTCAACTTAATTCGTCCATCCAAAACGAACTTTGTACTTTGCTATGAAGTTCCACCAGGAATGAGTTTTTATGCAAAAACTGTCTATTTCAACTTAATTCGTCCATCCAAAACGAACTTTGTACTTTGCTATGAAGTTCCACCAGGAATGAGTTTTTATGCAAAAACTGTCTATTTCAACTTAATTCGTCCATCCAAAACGAACTTTGTACTTTGCTATGAAGTTCTACCAGGAATGAGTTTTTATGCAAAAAACTGTCTATTTCAACTCAATTCGTCCATCCAAAACGAACTTTGTACTTTGCTATGAAGTTCTACCAGGAATGAGTTTTTATGCAAAAACTGTCTATTTCAACTTAATTCGTCCATCCAAAACGAACTTTGTACTTTGCTATGAAGTTCCACCAGGAATGAGTTTTTATGCAAAAACTGTCTATTTCAACTTAATTCGTCCATCCAAAACGAACTTTGTACTTTGCTATGAAGTTCCACCAGGAATGAGTTTTTATGCAAAAACTGTCTATTTCAACTTAATTCGTCCATCCAAAACGAACTTTGTACTTTGCTATGAAGTTCCACCAGGAATGAGTTTTTATGCAAAAACTGTCTATTTCAACTTAATTCGTCCATCCAAAACGAACTTTGTACTTTGCTATGAAGTTCCACCAGGAATGAGTTTTTATGCAAAAACTGTCTATTTCAACTTAATTCGTCCATCCAAAACGAACTTTGTACTTTGCTATGAAGTTCCACCAGGAATGAGTTTTTATGCAAAAACTGTCTATTTCAACTTAATTCGTCCATCCAAAACGAACTTTGTACTTTGCTATGAAGTGCTACCAGGAATGAGTTTTTATGCAAAAACTGTCTATTTCAACTTAATTCGTCCATCCAAAACGAACTTTGTACTTTGCTATGAAGTTCTACCAGGAATGAGTTTTTATGCAAAAACTGTCTATTTCAACTTAATTCGTCCATCCAAAACGAACTTTGTACTTTGCAATGAACTGCTACCAGGAATGAGTTTTTATGCAAAAACTGTCTATTTCAACTTAATTCGTCCATCCAAAACGAACTTTGTACTTTGCTATGAAGTTCCACCAGGAATGAGTTTTTATGCAAAAACTGTCTATTTCAACTTAATTCGTCCATCCAAAACGAACTTTGTACTTTGCTATGAAGTTCCACCAGGAATGAGTTTTTATGCAAAAACTGTCTATTTCAACTTAATTCGTCCATCCAAAACGAACTTTGTACTTTGCTATGAAGTTCCACCAGGAATGAGTTTTTATGCAAAAACTGTCTATTTCAACTCAATTCGTCCATCCAAAACGAACTTTGTACTTTGCTATGAAGTTCTACCAGGAATGAGTTTTTATGCAAAAACTGTCTATTTCAACTTAATTCGTCCATCCAAAACGAACTTTGTACTTTGCTATGAAGTTCCACCAGGAATGAGTTTTTATGCAAAAACTGTCTATTTCAACTTAATTCGTCCATCCAAAACGAACTTTGTACTTTGCTATGAAGTTCCACCAGGAATGAGTTTTTATGCAAAAACTGTCTATTTCAACTTAATTCGTCCATCCAAAACGAACTTTGTACTTTGCTATGAAGTGCTACCAGGAATGAGTTTTTATGCAAAAACTGTCTATTTCAACTTAATTCGTCCATCCAAAACGAACTTTGTACTTTGCTATGAAGTGCTACCAGGAATGAGTTTTTATGCAAAAACTGTCTATTTCAACTTAATTCGTCCATCCAAAACGAACTTTGTACTTTGCTATGAAGTGCTACCAGGAATGAGTTTTTATGCAAAAACTGTCTATTTCAACTTAATTCGTCCATCCAAAACGAACTTTGTACTTTGCTATGAAGTTCCACCAGGAATGAGTTTTTATGCAAAAACTGTCTATTTCAACTTAATTCGTCCATCCAAAACGAACTTTGTACTTTGCTATGAAGTTCTACCAGGAATGAGTTTTTATGCAAAAACTGTCTATTTCAACTTAATTCGTCCATCCAAAACGAACTTTGTACTTGCTATGAAGTTCCACCAGGAATGAGTTTTTATGCAAAAACTGTCTATTTCAACTTAATTCGTCCATCCAAAACGAACTTTGTACTTTGCTATGAAGTTCTACCAGGAATGAGTTTTTATGCAAAAACTGTCTATTTCAACTTAATTCGTCCATGCAAAACGAACTTTGTACTTTGCTATGAAGTTCCACCAGGAATGAGTTTTTATGCAAAAACTGTCTATTTCAACTCAATTCGTCCATCCAAAACGAACTTTGTACTTTGCTATGAAGTTCTACCAGGAATGAGTTTTTATGCAAAAACTGTCTATTTCAACTTAATTCGTCCATCCAAAACGAACTTTGTACTTTGCTATGAAGTTCCACCAGGAATGAGTTTTTATGCAAAAACTGTCTATTTCAACTTAATTCGTCCATCCAAAACGAACTTTGTACTTTGCTATGAAGTTCCACCAGGAATGAGTTTTTATGCAAAAACTGTCTATTTCAACTTAATTCGTCCATCCAAAACGAACTTTGTACTTTGCTATGAAGTTCTACCAGAATGAGTTTTTATGCAAAAACTGTCTATTTCAACTTAATTCGTCCATCCAAAACGAACTTTGTACTTTGCTATGAAGTTCCACCAGGAATGAGTTTTTATGCAAAAACTGTCTATTTCAACTTAATTCGTCCATCCAAAACGAACTTTGTACTTTGCTATGAAGTTCCACCAGGAATGAGTTTTTATGCAAAAACTGTCTATTTCAACTTAATTCGTCCATCCAAAACGAACTTTGTACTTTGCTATGAAGTTCTACCAGGAATGAGTTTTTATGCAAAAACTGTCTATTTCAACTTAATTCGTCCATCCAAAACGAACTTTGTACTTTGCTATGAAGTTCCACCAGGAATGAGTTTTTATGCAAAAACTGTCTATTTCAACTCAATTCGTCCATCCAAAACGAACTTTGTACTTTGCTATGAAGTTCTACCAGGAATGAGTTTTTATGCAAAAACTGTCTATTTCAACTTAATTCGTCCATCCAAAACGAACTTTGTACTTTGCTATGAAGTTCCACCAGGAATGAGTTTTTATGCAAAAACTGTCTATTTCAACTTAATTCGTCCATCCAAAACGAACTTTGTACTTTGCTATGAAGTTCCACCAGGAATGAGTTTTTATGCAAAAACTGTCTATTTCAACTTAATTCGTCCATCCAAAACGAACTTTGTACTTTGCTATGAAGTTCTACCAGGAATGAGTTTTTATGCAAAAACTGTCTATTTCAACTTAATTCGTCCATCCAAAACGAACTTTGTACTTTGCTATGAAGTTCCACCAGGAATGAGTTTTTATGCAAAAACTGTCTATTTCAACTTAATTCGTCCATCCAAAACGAACTTTGTACTTTGCTATGAAGTTCCACCAGGAATGAGTTTTTATGCAAAAACTGTCTATTTCAACTTAATTCGTCCATGCAAAACGAACTTTGTACTTTGCTATGAAGTTCCACCAGGAATGAGTTTTTATGCAAAAACTGTCTATTTCAACTAAATTCGTCCATCCAAAACGAACTTTGTACTTTGCTATGAAGTTCTACCAGGAATGAGTTTTTATGCAAAAACTGTCTATTTCAACTTAATTCGTCCATCCAAAACGAACTTTGTACTTTGCTATGAAGTTCCACCAGGAATGAGTTTTTATGCAAAAACTGTCTATTTCAACTTAATTCGTCCATCCAAAACGAACTTTGTACTTTGCTATGAAGTTCCACCAGGAATGAGTTTTTATGCAAAAACTGTCTATTTCAACTTAATTCGTCCATCCAAAACGAACTTTGTACTTTGCTATGAAGTGCTACCAGGAATGAGTTTTTATGCAAAAACTGTCTATTTCAACTTAATTCGTCCATCCAAAACGAACTTTGTACTTTGCTATGAAGTTCTACCAGGAATGAGTTTTTATGCAAAAACTGTCTATTTCAACTTAATTCGTCCATCCAAAACGAACTTTGTACTTTGCTATGAAGTTCCACCAGGAATGAGTTTTTATGCAAAAACTGTCTATTTCAACTTAATTCGTCCATCCAAAACGAACTTTGTACTTTGCTATGAAGTGCTACCAGGAATGAGTTTTTATGCAAAAACTGTCTATTTCAACTCAATTCGTCCATCCAAAACGAACTTTGTACTTTGCTATGAAGTGCTACCAGGAATGAGTTTTTATGCAAAAACTGTCTATTTCAACTTAATTCGTCCATCCAAAACGAACTTTGTACTTTGCTATGAAGTTCCACCAGGAATGAGTTTTTATGCAAAAACTGTCTATTTCAACTTAATTCGTCCATCCAAAACGAACTTTGTACTTTGCTATGAAGTTCCACCAGGAATGAGTTTTTATGCAAAAACTGTCTATTTCAACTTAATTCGTCCATCCAAAACGAACTTTGTACTTTGCTATGAAGTTCCACCAGGAATGAGTTTTTATGCAAAAACTGTCTATTTCAACTTAATTCGTCCATCCAAAACGAACTTTGTACTTTGCTATGAAGTTCTACCAGGAATGAGTTTTTATGCAAAAACTGTCTATTTCAACTTAATTCGTCCATCCAAAACGAACTTTGTACTTTGCTATGAAGTTCCACCAGGAATGAGTTTTTATGCAAAAACTGTCTATTTCAACTTAATTCGTCCATCCAAAACGAACTTTGTACTTTGCTATGAAGTTCTACCAGGAATGAGTTTTTATGCAAAAACTGTCTATTTCAACTCAATTCGTCCATCCAAAACGAACTTTGTACTTTGCTATGAAGTTCTACCAGGAATGAGTTTTTATGCAAAAACTGTCTATTTCAACTTAATTCGTCCATCCAAAACGAATTTTGTACTTTGCTATGAAGTTCCACCAGGAATGAGTTTTTATGCAAAAACTGTCTATTTCAACTTAATTCGTCCATCCAAAACGAACTTTGTACTTTGCTATGAAGTTCCACCAGGAATGAGTTTTTATGCAAAAACTGTCTATTTCAACTTAATTCGTCCATCCAAAACGAACTTTGTACTTTGCTATGAAGTTCTACCAGGAATGAGTTTTTATGCAAAAACTGTCTATTTCAACTTAATTCGTCCATCCAAAACGAACTTTGTACTTTGCTATGAAGTTCCACCAGGAATGAGTTTTTATGCAAAAACTGTCTATTTCAACTTAATTCGTCCATCCAAAACGAACTTTGTACTTTGCTATGAAGTTCCACCAGGAATGAGTTTTTATGCAAAAACTGTCTATTTCAACTTAATTCGTCCATCCAAAACGAACTTTGTACTTTGCTATGAAGTTCTACCAGGAATGAGTTTTTATGCAAAAACTGTCTATTTCAACTCAATTCGTCCATCCAAAACGAACTTTGTACTTTGCTATGAAGTTCCACCAGGAATGAGTTTTTATGCAAAAACTGTCTATTTCAACTTAATTCGTCCATCCAAAACGAACTTTGTACTTTGCTATGAAGTTCCACCAGGAATGAGTTTTTATGCAAAAACTGTCTATTTCAACTTAATTCGTCCATCCAAAACGAACTTTGTACTTTGCTATGAAGTTCTACCAGGAATGAGTTTTTATGCAAAAACTGTCTATTTCAACTCAATTCGTCCATCCAAAACGAACTTTGTACTTTGCTATGAAGTTCCACCAGGAATGAGTTTTTATGCAAAAACTGTCTATTTCAACTTAATTCGTCCATCCAAAACGAACTTTGTACTTTGCTATGAAGTTCTACCAGGAATGAGTTTTTATGCAAAAACTGTCTATTTCAACTCAATTCGTCCATCCAAAACGAACTTTGTACTTTGCTATGAAGTTCTACCAGGAATGAGTTTTTATGCAAAAACTGTCTATTTCAACTTAATTCGTCCATCCAAAACGAACTTTGTACTTTGCTATGAAGTTCCACCAGGAATGAGTTTTTATGCAAAAACTGTCTATTTCAACTTAATTCGTCCATCCAAAACGAACTTTGTACTTTGCTATGAAGTTCCACCAGGAATGAGTTTTTATGCAAAAACTGTCTATTTCAACTTAATTCGTCCATCCAAAACGAACTTTGTACTTTGCAATGAAGTGCTACCAGGAATGAGTTTTTATGCAAAAACTGTCTATTTCAACTCAATTCGTCCATCCAAAACGAACTTTGTACTTTGCTATGAAGTTCCACCAGGAATGAGTTTTTATGCAAAAACTGTCTATTTCAACTTAATTCGTCCATCCAAAACGAACTTTGTACTTTGCTATGAAGTTCCACCAGGAATGAGTTTTTATGCAAAAACTGTCTATTTCAACTCAATTCGTCCATCCAAAACGAACTTTGTACTTTGCTATGAAGTTCTACCAGGAATGAGTTTTTATGCAAAAACTGTCTATTTCAACTTAATTCGTCCATCCAAAACGAACTTTGTACTTTGCTATGAAGTGCTACCAGGAATGAGTTTTTATGCAAAAACTGTCTATTTCAACTTAATTCGTCCATCCAAAACGAACTTTGTACTTTGCTATGAAGTTCTACCAGGAATGAGTTTTTATGCAAAAACTGTCTATTTCAACTTAATTCGTCCATGCAAAACGAACTTTGTACTTTGCTATGAAGTTCCACCAGGAATGAGTTTTTATGCAAAAACTGTCTATTTCAACTTAATTCGTCCATCCAAAACGAACTTTGTACTTTGCTATGAAGTTCCACCAGGAATGAGTTTTTATGCAAAAACTGTCTATTTCAACTTAATTCGTCCATCCAAAACGAACTTTGTACTTTGCTATGAAGTGCTACCAGGAATGAGTTTTTATGCAAAAACTGTCTATTTCAACTTAATTCGTCCATCCAAAACGAACTTTGTACTTTGCAATGAAGTTCTACCAGGAATGAGTTTGTATGCAAAAACTGTCTATTTCAACTCAATTCGTCCATCCAAAACGAACTTTGTACTTTGCTATGAAGTTCCACCAGGAATGAGTTTTTATGCAAAAACTGTCTATTTCAACTTAATTCGTCCATCCAAAACGAACTTTGTACTTTGCTATGAAGTTCTACCAGGAATGAGTTTTTATGCAAAAACTGTCTATTTCAACTCAATTCGTCCATCCAAAACGAACTTTGTACTTTGCTATGAAGTGCTACCAGGAATGAGTTTTTATGCAAAAACTGTCTATTTCAACTTAATTCGTCCATCCAAAACGAACTTTGTACTTTGCTATGAAGTTCTACCAGGAATGAGTTTTTATGCAAAAACTGTCTATTTCAACTTAATTCGTCCATGCAAAACGAACTTTGTACTTTGCTATGAAGTTCCACCAGGAATGAGTTTTTATGCAAAAACTGTCTATTTCAACTTAATTCGTCCATCCAAAACGAACTTTGTACTTTGCTATGAAGTTCCACCAGGAATGAGTTTTTATGCAAAAACTGTCTATTTCAACTTAATTCGTCCATCCAAAACGAACTTTGTACTTTGCTATGAAGTGCTACCAGGAATGAGTTTTTATGCAAAAACTGTCTATTTCAACTTAATTCGTCCATCCAAAACGAACTTTGTACTTTGCAATGAAGTTCTACCAGGAATGAGTTTGTATGCAAAAACTGTCTATTTCAACTCAATTCGTCCATCCAAAACGAACTTTGTACTTTGCTATGAAGTTCCACCAGGAATGAGTTTTTATGCAAAAACTGTCTATTTCAACTTAATTCGTCCATCCAAAACGAACTTTGTACTTTGCTATGAAGTTCTACCAGGAATGAGTTTTTATGCAAAAACTGTCTATTTCAACTCAATTCGTCCATCCAAAACGAACTTTGTACTTTGCTATGAAGTGCTACCAGGAATGAGTTTTTATGCAAAAACTGTCTATTTCAACTTAATTCGTCCATCCAAAACGAACTTTGTACTTTGCTATGAAGTTCTACCAGGAATGAGTTTTTATGCAAAAACTGTCTATTTCAACTTAATTCGTCCATGCAAAACGAACTTTGTACTTTGCTATGAAGTTCCACCAGGAATGAGTTTTTATGCAAAAACTGTCTATTTCAACTTAATTCGTCCATCCAAAACGAACTTTGTACTTTGCTATGAAGTTCTACCAGGAATGAGTTTTTATGCAAAAACTGTCTATTTCAACTCAATTCGTCCATCCAAAACGAACTTTGTACTTTGCTATGAAGTGCTACCAGGAATGAGTTTTTATGCAAAAACTGTCTATTTCAACTTAATTCGTCCATCCAAAACGAACTTTGTACTTTGCAATGAAGTTCTACCAGGAATGAGTTTGTATGCAAAAACTGTCTATTTCAACTCAATTCGTCCATCCAAAACGAACTTTGTACTTTGCTATGAAGTTCCACCAGGAATGAGTTTTTATGCAAAAACTGTCTATTTCAACTTAATTCGTCCATCCAAAACGAACTTTGTACTTTGCTATGAAGTTCTACCAGGAATGAGTTTTTATGCAAAAACTGTCTATTTCAACTCAATTCGTCCATCCAAAACGAACTTTGTACTTTGCTATGAAGTGCTACCAGGAATGAGTTTTTATGCAAAAACTGTCTATTTCAACTTAATTCGTCCATCCAAAACGAACTTTGTACTTTGCTATGAAGTTCTACCAGGAATGAGTTTTTATGCAAAAACTGTCTATTTCAACTTAATTCGTCCATCCAAAACGAACTTTGTACTTTGCAATGAACTGCTACCAGGAATGAGTTTTTATGCAAAAACTGTCTATTTCAACTTAATTCGTCCATCCAAAACGAACTTTGTACTTTGCTATGGAGTTCCACCAGGAATGAGTTTTTATGCAAAAACTGTCTATTTCAACTTAATTCGTCCATCCAAAACGAACTTTGTACTTTGCTATGAAGTTCCACCAGGAATGAGTTTTCATGCAAAAACTGTCTATTTCAACTTAATTCGTCCATCCAAAACGAACTTTGTACTTTGCTATGAAGTTCCACCAGGAATGAGTTTTTATGCAAAAACTGTCTATTTCAACTTAATTCGTCCATCCGATACGAACTTTGTACTTTGCTATGAAGTTCTACCAGGAATGAGTTTTCATGCAAAAACTGTCTATTTCAACTTAGTTCGTCCATCCAAAACGAACTTTGTACTTTGCTATGGAGTTCCACCAGGAATGAGTTTTTATGCAAAAACTGTCTATTTCAACTTAATTCGTCCATCCAAAACGAACTTTGTACTTTGCTATGAAGTTCTACCAGGAATGAGTTTGTATGCAAAAACTGTCTATTTCAACTCAATTCGTCCATCCAAAACGAACTTTGTACTTTGCTATGAAGTTCCACCAGGAATGAGTTTTTATGCAAAAACTGTCTATTTCAACTTAATTCGTCCATCCAAAACGAACTTTGTACTTTGCTATGAAGTTCTACCAGGAATGAGTTTTTATGCAAAAACTGTCTATTTCAACTCAATTCGTCCATCCAAAACGAACTTTGTACTTTGCTATGAAGTGCTACCAGGAATGAGTTTTTATGCAAAAACTGTCTATTTCAACTTAATTCGTCCATCCAAAACGAACTTTGTACTTTGCTATGAAGTTCCACCAGGAATGAGTTTTTATGCAAAAACTGTCTATTTCAACTTAATTCGTCCATCCAAAACGAACTTTGTACTTTGCTATGAAGTGCTACCAGGAATGAGTTTTCATGCAAAAACTGTCTATTTCAACTTAATTCGTCCATCCAAAACGAACTTTGTACTTTGCTATGAAGTTCTACCAGGAATGAGTTTTTATGCAAAAACTGTCTATTTCAACTCAATTCGTCCATCCAAAACGAACTTTGTACTTTGCTATGAAGTGCTACCAGGAATGAGTTTTTATGCAAAAACTGTCTATTTCAACTTAATTCGTCCATCCAAAACGAACTTTGTACTTTGCTATGGAGTTCCACCAGGAATGAGTTTTTATGCAAAAACTGTCTATTTCAACTTAATTCGTCCATCCAAAACGAACTTTGTACTTTGCTATGAAGTTCCACCAGGAATGAGTTTTTATGCAAAAACTGTCTATTTCAACTTAATTCGTCCATCCAAAACGAACTTTGTACTTTGCTATGAAGTTCCACCAGGAATGAGTTTTTATGCAAAAACTGTCTATTTCAACTCAATTCGTCCATCCAAAACGAACTTTGTACTTTGCTATGAAGTGCTACCAGGAATGAGTTTTTATGCAAAAACTGTCTATTTCAACTTAATTCGTCCATCCAAAACGAACTTTGTACTTTGCTATGAAGTTCTACCAGGAATGAGTTTTTATGCAAAAACTGTCTATTTCAACTCAATTCGTCCATCCAAAACGAACTTTGTACTTTGCTATGAAGTTCCACCAGGAATGAGTTTTTATGCAAAAACTGTCTATTTCAACTTAATTCGTCCATCCAAAACGAACTTTGTACTTTGCTATGAAGTTCTACCAGGAATGAGTTTTTATGCAAAAACTGTCTATTTCAACTCAATTCGTCCATCCAAAACGAACTTTGTACTTTGCTATGAAGTGCTACCAGGAATGAGTTTTTATGCAAAAACTGTCTATTTCAACTTAATTCGTCCATCCAAAACGAACTTTGTACTTTGCTATGAAGTTCCACCAGGAATGAGTTTTTATGCAAAAACTGTCTATTTCAACTTAATTCGTCCATCCAAAACGAACTTTGTACTTTGCTATGAAGTGCTACCAGGAATGAGTTTTCATGCAAAAACTGTCTATTTCAACTTAATTCGTCCATCCAAAACGAACTTTGTACTTTGCTATGAAGTTCTACCAGGAATGAGTTTTTATGCAAAAACTGTCTATTTCAACTCAATTCGTCCATCCAAAACGAACTTTGTACTTTGCTATGAAGTGCTACCAGGAATGAGTTTTTATGCAAAAACTGTCTATTTCAACTTAATTCGTCCATCCAAAACGAACTTTGTACTTTGCTATGGAGTTCCACCAGGAATGAGTTTTTATGCAAAAACTGTCTATTTCAACTTAATTCGTCCATCCAAAACGAACTTTGTACTTTGCTATGAAGTTCCACCAGGAATGAGTTTTTATGCAAAAACTGTCTATTTCAACTTAATTCGTCCATCCAAAACGAACTTTGTACTTTGCTATGAAGTTCCACCAGGAATGAGTTTTTATGCAAAAACTGTCTATTTCAACTCAATTCGTCCATCCAAAACGAACTTTGTACTTTGCTATGAAGTGCTACCAGGAATGAGTTTTTATGCAAAAACTGTCTATTTCAACTTAATTCGTCCATCCAAAACGAACTTTGTACTTTGCTATGAAGTTCTACCAGGAATGAGTTTTTATGCAAAAACTGTCTATTTCAACTCAATTCGTCCATCCAAAACGAACTTTGTACTTTGCTATGAAGTGCTACCAGGAATGAGTTTTTATGCAAAAACTGTCTATTTCAACTTAATTCGTCCATCCAAAACGAACTTTGTACTTTGCTATGGAGTTCCACCAGGAATGAGTTTTTATGCAAAAACTGTCTATTTCAACTTAATTCGTCCATCCAAAACGAACTTTGTACTTTGCTATGAAGTTCCACCAGGAATGAGTTTTTATGCAAAAACTGTCTATTTCAACTTAATTCGTCCATCCAAAACGAACTTTGTACTTTGCTATGAAGTTCTACCAGGAATGAGTTTTTATGCAAAAACTGTCTATTTCAACTCAATTCGTCCATCCAAAACGAACTTTGTACTTTGCTATGAAGTGCTACCAGGAATGAGTTTTTATGCAAAAACTGTCTATTTCAACTTAATTCGTCCATCCAAAACGAACTTTGTACTTTGCTATGAAGTTCCACCAGGAATGAGTTTTTATGCAAAAACTGTCTATTTCAACTTAATTCGTCCATCCGATACGAACTTTGTACTTTGCTATGAAGTTCTACCAGGAATGAGTTTTCATGCAAAAACTGTCTATTTCAACTTAATTCGTCCATCCAAAACGAACTTTGTACTTTGCTATGGAGTTCCACCAGGAATGAGTTTTTATGCAAAAACTGTCTATTTCAACTTAATTCGTCCATCCAAAACGAACTTTGTACTTTGCAATGAAGTTCTACCAGGAATGAGTTTGTATGCAAAAACTGTCTATTTCAACTCAATTCGTCCATCCAAAACGAACTTTGTACTTTGCTATGAAGTTCCACCAGGAATGAGTTTTTATGCAAAAACTGTCTATTTCAACTTAATTCGTCCATCCAAAACGAACTTTGTACTTTGCTATGAAGTTCTACCAGGAATGAGTTTTTATGCAAAAACTGTCTATTTCAACTCAATTCGTCCATCCAAAACGAACTTTGTACTTTGCTATGAAGTGCTACCAGGAATGAGTTTTTATGCAAAAACTGTCTATTTCAACTTAATTCGTCCATCCAAAACGAACTTTGTACTTTGCTATGAAGTTCTACCAGGAATGAGTTTTTATGCAAAAACTGTCTATTTCAACTTAATTCGTCCATGCAAAACGAACTTTGTACTTTGCTATGAAGTTCCACCAGGAATGAGTTTTTATGCAAAAACTGTCTATTTCAACTTAATTCGTCCATCCAAAACGAACTTTGTACTTTGCTATGAAGTTCCACCAGGAATGAGTTTTTATGCAAAAACTGTCTATTTCAACTTAATTCGTCCATCCGATACGAACTTTGTACTTTGCTATGAAGTGCTACCAGGAATGAGTTTTTATGCAAAAACTGTCTATTTCAACTTAATTCGTCCATCCAAAACGAACTTTGTACTTTGCAATGAAGTTCTACCAGGAATGAGTTTGTATGCAAAAACTGTCTATTTCAACTCAATTCGTCCATCCAAAACGAACTTTGTACTTTGCTATGAAGTTCCACCAGGAATGAGTTTTTATGCAAAAACTGTCTATTTCAACTTAATTCGTCCATCCAAAACGAACTTTGTACTTTGCTATGAAGTTCTACCAGGAATGAGTTTTTATGCAAAAACTGTCTATTTCAACTCAATTCGTCCATCCAAAACGAACTTTGTACTTTGCTATGAAGTGCTACCAGGAATGAGTTTTTATGCAAAAACTGTCTATTTCAACTTAATTCGTCCATCCAAAACGAACTTTGTACTTTGCTATGAAGTTCTACCAGGAATGAGTTTTTATGCAAAAACTGTCTATTTCAACTTAATTCGTCCATCCAAAACGAACTTTGTACTTTGCTATGAAGTTCTACCAGGAATGAGTTTTTATGCAAAAACTGTCTATTTCAACTCAATTCGTCCATCCAAAACGAACTTTGTACTTTGCTATGAAGTGCTACCAGGAATGAGTTTTCATGCAAAAACTGTCTATTTCAACTTAATTCGTCCATCCAAAACGAACTTTGTACTTTGCTATGAAGTTCCACCAGGAATGAGTTTTTATGCAAAAACTGTCTATTTCAACTTAATTCGTCCATCCGATACGAACTTTGTACTTTGCTATGAAGTTCTACCAGGAATGAGTTTTCATGCAAAAACTGTCTATTTCAACTTAATTCGTCCATCCAAAACGAACTTTGTACTTTGCTATGGAGTTCCACCAGGAATGAGTTTTTATGCAAAAACTGTCTATTTCTACTTAATTCGTCCATCCGATACGAACTTTGTACTTTGCTATGAAGTTCTACCAGGAATGAGTTTGTATGCAAAAACTGTCTATTTCAACTCAATTCGTCCATCCAAAACGAACTTTGTACTTTGCTATGAAGTTCCACCAGGAATGAGTTTTTATGCAAAAACTGTCTATTTCAACTTAATTCGTCCATCCAAAACGAACTTTGTACTTTGCTATGAAGTTCTACCAGGAATGAGTTTTTATGCAAAAACTGTCTATTTCAACTCAATTCGTCCATCCAAAACGAACTTTGTACTTTGCTATGAAGTGCTACCAGGAATGAGTTTTTATGCAAAAACTGTCTATTTCAACTTAATTCGTCCATCCAAAACGAACTTTGTACTTTGCTATGAAGTTCTACCAGGAATGAGTTTTTATGCAAAAACTGTCTATTTCAACTTAATTCGTCCATCCAAAACGAACTTTGTACTTTGCTATGGAGTTCCACCAGGAATGAGTTTTTATGCAAAAACTGTCTATTTCAACTTAATTCGTCCATCCAAAACGAACTTTGTACTTTGCTATGGAGTTCCACCAGGAATGAGTTTTTATGCAAAAACTGTCTATTTCAACTCAATTCGTCCATCCAAAACGAACTTTGTACTTTGCTATGAAGTGCTACCAGGAATGAGTTTTTATGCAAAAACTGTCTATTTCAACTTAATTCGTCCATCCAAAACGAACTTTGTACTTTGCTATGAAGTGCTACCAGGAATGAGTTTTTATGCAAAAACTGTCTATTTCAACTTAATTCGTCCATCCAAAACGAACTTTGTACTTTGCTATGAAGTTCTACCAGGAATGAGTTTGTATGCAAAAACTGTCTATTTCAACTCAATTCGTCCATCCAAAACGAACTTTGTACTTTGCTATGAAGTTCTACCAGGAATGAGTTTTTATGCAAAAACTGTCTATTTCAACTTAATTCGTCCATCCAAAACGAACTTTGTACTTTGCTATGGAGTTCCACCAGGAATGAGTTTTTATGCAAAAACTGTCTATTTCAACTTAATTCGTCCATCCAAAACGAACTTTGTACTTTGCTATGGAGTTCCACCAGGAATGAGTTTTTATGCAAAAACTGTCTATTTCAACTCAATTCGTCCATCCAAAACGAACTTTGTACTTTGCTATGAAGTGCTACCAGGAATGAGTTTTTATGCAAAAACTGTCTATTTCAACTTAATTCGTCCATCCAAAACGAACTTTGTACTTTGCTATGAAGTTCTACCAGGAATGAGTTTGTATGCAAAAACTGTCTATTTCAACTCAATTCGTCCATCCAAAACGAACTTTGTACTTTGCTATGAAGTTCCACCAGGAATGAGTTTTTATGCAAAAACTGTCTATTTCAACTTAATTCGTCCATCCAAAACGAACTTTGTACTTTGCTATGAAGTTCCACCAGGAATGAGTTTTCATTCAAAAACTGTCTATTTCAACTTAATTCGTCCATCCAAAACGAACTTTGTACTTTGCTATGGAGTTCCACCAGGAATGAGTTTTTATGCAAAAACTGTCTATTTCAACTCAATTCGTCCATCCAAAACGAACTTTGTACTTTGCTATGAAGTGCTACCAGGAATGAGTTTTTATGCAAAAACTGTCTATTTCAACTTAATTCGTCCATCCAAAACGAACTTTGTACTTTGCTATGAAGTTCTACCAGGAATGAGTTTGTATGCAAAAACTGTCTATTTCAACTCAATTCGTCCATCCAAAACGAACTTTGTACTTTGCTATGAAGTTCCACCAGGAATGAGTTTTTATGCAAAAACTGTCTATTTCAACTTAATTCGTCCATCCAAAACGAACTTTGTACTTTGCTATGAAGTTCCACCAGGAATGAGTTTTTATGCAAAAACTGTCTATTTCAACTTAATTCGTCCATGCAAAACGAACTTTGTACTTTGCTATGAAGTTCTACCAGGAATGAGTTTGTATGCAAAAACTGTCTATTTCAACTCAATTCGTCCATCCAAAACGAACTTTGTACTTTGCTATGAAGTTCCACCAGGAATGAGTTTTTATGCAAAAACTGTCTATTTCAACTTAATTCGTCCATCCAAAACGAACTTTGTACTTTGCTATGAAGTTCCACCAGGAATGAGTTTTCATGCAAAAACTGTCTATTTCAACTTAATTCGTCCATCCAAAACGAACTTTGTACTTTGCTATGGAGTTCCACCAGGAATGAGTTTTTATGCAAAAACTGTCTATTTCAACTCAATTCGTCCATCCAAAACGAACTTTGTACTTTGCTATGAAGTGCTACCAGGAATGAGTTTTTATGCAAAAACTGTCTATTTCAACTTAATTCGTCCATCCAAAACGAACTTTGTACTTTGCTATGAAGTTCTACCAGGAATGAGTTTGTATGCAAAAACTGTCTATTTCAACTCAATTCGTCCATCCAAAACGAACTTTGTACTTTGCTATGAAGTTCCACCAGGAATGAGTTTTTATGCAAAAACTGTCTATTTCAACTTAATTCGTCCATCCAAAACGAACTTTGTACTTTGCTATGAAGTTCCACCAGGAATGAGTTTTTATGCAAAAACTGTCTATTTCAACTTAATTCGTCCATGCAAAACGAACTTTGTACTTTGCTATGAAGTTCTACCAGGAATGAGTTTTTATGCAAAAACTGTCTATTTCAACTTAATTCGTCCATCCGATACGAACTTTGTACTTTGCTATGAAGTTCTACCAGGAATGAGTTTTCATGCAAAAACTGTCTATTTCAACTTAATTCGTCCATCCAAAACGAACTTTGTACTTTGCTATGGAGTTCCACCAGGAATGAGTTTTTATGCAAAAACTGTCTATTTCAACTTAATTCGTCCATCCAAAACGAACTTTGTACTTTGCTATGAAGTTCTACCAGGAATGAGTTTTTATGCAAAAACTGTCTATTTCAACTCAATTCGTCCATCCAAAACGAACTTTGTACTTTGCTATGAAGTGCTACCAGGAATGAGTTTTTATGCAAAAACTGTCTATTTCAACTTAATTCGTCCATCCAAAACGAACTTTGTACTTTGCTATGAAGTTCTACCAGGAATGAGTTTTTATGCAAAAACTGTCTATTTCAACTTAATTCGTCCATCCAAAACGAACTTTGTACTTTGCTATGGAGTTCCACCAGGAATGAGTTTTTATGCAAAAACTGTCTATTTCAACTTAATTCGTCCATCCAAAACGAACTTTGTACTTTGCTATGGAGTTCCACCAGGAATGAGTTTTTATGCAAAAACTGTCTATTTCAACTTAATTCGTCCATCCAAAACGAACTTTGTACTTTGCTATGAAGTTCCACCAGGAATGAGTTTTTATGCAAAAACTGTCTATTTCAACTTAATTCGTCCATGCAAAACGAACTTTGTACTTTGCTATGAAGTTCTACCAGGAATGAGTTTTTATGCAAAAACTGTCTATTTCAACTTAATTCGTCCATCCGATACGAACTTTGTACTTTGCTATGAAGTTCTACCAGGAATGAGTTTTCATGCAAAAACTGTCTATTTCAACTTAATTCGTCCATCCAAAACGAACTTTGTACTTTGCTATGGAGTTCCACCAGGAATGAGTTTTTATGCAAAAACTGTCTATTTCAACTTAATTCGTCCATCCAAAACGAACTTTGTACTTTGCAATGAAGTGCTACCAGGAATGAGTTTTTATGCAAAAACTGTCTATTTCAACTCAATTCGTCCATCCAAAACGAACTTTGTACTTTGCTATGAAGTTCCACCAGGAATGAGTTTTTATGCAAAAACTGTCTATTTCAACTTAATTCGTCCATGCAAAACGAACTTTGTACTTTGCTATGAAGTTCTACCAGGAATGAGTTTTTATGCAAAAACTGTCTATTTCAACTCAATTCGTCCATCCAAAACGAACTTTGTACTTTGCTATGAAGTTCCACCAGGAATGAGTTTTTATGCAAAAACTGTCTATTTCAACTTAATTCGTCCATCCAAAACGAACTTTGTACTTTGCTATGAAGTTCTACCAGGAATGAGTTTTTATGCAAAAACTGTCTATTTCAACTTAATTCGTCCATCCAAAACGAACTTTGTACTTTGCTATGAAGTTCTACCAGGAATGAGTTTTTATGCAAAAAATGTCTATTTCAACTTAATTCGTCCATCCAAAACGAACTTTGTACTTTGCTATGAAGTTCTACCAGGAATGAGTTTTTATGCAAAAACTGTCTATTTCAACTCAATTCGTCCATCCAAAACGAACTTTGTACTTTGCTATGAAGTTCCACCAGGAATGAGTTTTTATGCAAAAACTGTCTATTTCAACTTAATTCGTTCATCCAAAACGAACTTTGTACTTTGCTATGGAGTTCCACCAGGAATGAGTTTTTATGCAAAAACTGTCTATTTCAACTTAATTCGTCCATCCAAAACGAACTTTGTACTTTGCTATGAAGTTCTACCAGGAATGAGTTTTTATGCAAAAACTGTCTATTTCAACTTAATTCGTCCATCCAAAACGAACTTTGTACTTTGCTATGAAGTTCTACCAGGAATGAGTTTTTATGCAAAAACTGTCTATTTCAACTTAATTCGTCCATCCAAAACGAACTTTGTACTTTGCTATGAAGTTCTACCAGGAATGAGTTTTTATGCAAAAACTGTCTATTTCAACTTAATTCGTCCATCCAAAACGAACTTTGTACTTTGCTATGAAGTTCTACCAGGAATGAGTTTTTATGCAAAAACTGTCTATTTCAACTTAATTCGTCCATCCAAAACGAACTTTGTACTTTGCAATGAAGTGCTACCAGGAATGAGTTTTTATGCAAAAACTGTCTATTTCAACTTAATTCGTCCATCCAAAACGAACTTTGTACTTTGCTATGGAGTTCCACCAGGAATGAGTTTTTATGCAAAAACTGTCTATTTCAACTTAATTCGTCCATCCAAAACGAACTTTGTACTTTGCTATGAAGTTCTACCAGGAATGAGTTTTTATGCAAAAACTGTCTATTTCAACTGAATTCGTCCATCCAAAACGAACTTTGTACTTTGCTATGAAGTTCTACCAGGAATGAGTTTTTATGCAAAAACTGTCTATTTCAACTTAATTCGTCCATCCAAAACGAACTTTGTACTTTGCTATGAAGTTCTACCAGGAATGAGTTTTTATGCAAAAACTGTCTATTTCAACTTAATTCGTCCATCCAAAACGAACTTTGTACTTTGCAATGAAGTGCTACCAGGAATGAGTTTTTATGCAAAAACTGTCTATTTCAACTGAATTCGTCCATCCAAAACGAACTTTGTACTTTGCTATGAAGTTCTACCAGGAATGAGTTTTTATGCAAAAACTGTCTATTTCAACTTAATTCGTCCATCCAAAACGAACTTTGTACTTTGCTATGAAGTTCTACCAGGAATGAGTTTTTATGCAAAAACTGTCTATTTCAACTTAATTCGTCCATCCAAAACGAACTTTGTACTTTGCAATGAAGTGCTACCAGGAATGAGTTTTTATGCAAAAACTGTCTATTTCAACTTAATTCGTCCATCCAAAACGAACTTTGTACTTTGCTATGGAGTTCCACCAGGAATGAGTTTTTATGCAAAAACTGTCTATTTCAACTTAATTCGTCCATCCAAAACGAACTTTGTACTTTGCTATGAAGTTCTACCAGGAATGAGTTTTTATGCAAAAACTGTCTATTTCAACTTAATTCGTCCATCCAAAACGAACTTTGTACTTTGCAATGAAGTGCTACCAGGAATGAGTTTTTATGCAAAAACTGTCTATTTCAACTTAATTCGTCCATCCAAAACGAACTTTGTACTTTGCTATGGAGTTCCACCAGGAATGAGTTTTTATGCAAAAACTGTCTATTTCAACTTAATTCGTCCATCCAAAACGAACTTTGTACTTTGCTATGAAGTTCTACCAGGAATGAGTTTTTATGCAAAAACTGTCTATTTCAACTTAATTCGTCCATCCAAAACGAACTTTGTACTTTGCAATGAAGTGCTACCAGGAATGAGTTTTTATGCAAAAACTGTCTATTTCAACTTAATTCGTCCATCCAAAACGAACTTTGTACTTTGCTATGGAGTTCCACCAGGAATGAGTTTTTATGCAAAAACTGTCTATTTCAACTTAATTCGTCCATCCAAAACGAACTTTGTACTTTGCTATGAAGTTCTACCAGGAATGAGTTTTTATGCAAAAACTGTCTATTTCAACTTAATTCGTCCATCCAAAACGAACTTTGTACTTTGCAATGAAGTGCTACCAGGAATGAGTTTTTATGCAAAAACTGTCTATTTCAACTTAATTCGTCCATCCAAAACGAACTTTGTACTTTGCTATGGAGTTCCACCAGGAATGAGTTTTTATGCAAAAACTGTCTATTTCAACTTAATTCGTCCATCCAAAACGAACTTTGTACTTTGCTATGAAGTTCTACCAGGAATGAGTTTTTATGCAAAAACTGTCTATTTCAACTTAATTCGTCCATCCAAAACGAACTTTGTACTTTGCAATGAAGTGCTACCAGGAATGAGTTTTTATGCAAAAACTTTCTATTTCAACTAACTTTGTCCATCCAAAACGAACTTTGTACTTTGCTATGAAGTTCTACCAGGAATGAGTTTTTATGCAAAAACTGTCTATTTCAACTGAATTCGTCCATCCAAAACGAACTTTGTACTTTGCTATGAAGTTCTACCAGGAATGAGTTTTTATGCAAAAACTGTCTATTTCAACTTAATTCGTCCATCCAAAACGAACTTTGTACTTTGCAATGAAGTGCTACCAGGAATGAGTTTTTATGCAAAAACTGTCTATTTCAACTTAATTCGTCCATCCAAAACGAACTTTGTACTTTGCTATGGAGTTCCACCAGGAATGAGTTTTTATGCAAAAACTGTCTATTTCAACTTAATTCGTCCATCCAAAACGAACTTTGTACTTTGCAATGAAGTGCTACCAGGAATGAGTTTTTATGCAAAAACTGTCTATTTCAACTTAATTCGTCCATCCAAAACGAACTTTGTACTTTGCAATGAAGTGCTACCAGGAATGAGTTTTCATGCAAAAACTGTCTATTTCAACTTAATTCGTCCATCCGATTCGAACTTTGTACTTTGCTATGAAGTTCCACCAGGAATGAGTTTTTATGCAAAAACTGTCTATTTCAACTTAATTCGTCCATCCAAAACGAACTTTGTACTTTGCTATGAAGTTCTACCAGGAATGAGTTTTTATGCAAAAACTGTCTATTTCAACTTAATTCGTCCATCCAAAACGAACTTTGTACTTTGCAATGAAGTGCTACCAGGAATGAGTTTTTATGCAAAAACTGTCTATTTCAACTTAATTCGTCCATCCAAAACGAACTTTGTACTTTGCTATGGAGTTCCACCAGGAATGAGTTTTTATGCAAAAACTGTCTATTTCAACTTAATTCGTCCATCCAAAACGAACTTTGTACTTTGCTATGAAGTTCTACCAGGAATGAGTTTTTATGCAAAAACTGTCTATTTCAACTTAATTCGTCCATCCAAAACTAACTTTGTACTTTGCAATGAAGTGCTACCAGGAATGAGTTTTTATGCAAAAACTGTCTATTTCAACTTAATTCGTCCATCCAAAACGAACTTTGTACTTTGCTATGGAGTTCCACCAGGAATGAGTTTTTATGCAAAAACTGTCTATTTCAACTTAATTCGTCCATCCAAAACGAACTTTGTACTTTGCTATGAAGTTCTACCAGGAATGAGTTTTTATGCAAAAACTGTCTATTTCAACTTAATTCGTCCATCCAAAACGAACTTTGTACTTTGCTATGAAGTTCTACCAGGAATGAGTTTTTATGCAAAAACTGTCTATTTCAACTTAATTCGTCCATCCAAAACGAACTTTGTACTTTGCAATGAAGTGCTACCAGGAATGAGTTTTCATGCAAAAACTGTCTATTTCAACTTAATTCGTCCATCCGATTCGAACTTTGTACTTTGCTATGAAGTTCCACCAGGAATGAGTTTTTATGCAAAAACTGTCTATTTCAACTTAATTCGTCCATCCAAAACGAACTTTGTACTTTGCTATGAAGTTCTACCAGGAATGAGTTTTTATGCAAAAACTGTCTATTTCAACTTAATTCGTCCATCCAAAACGAACTTTGTACTTTGCAATGAAGTGCTACCAGGAATGAGTTTTTATGCAAAAACTGTTTATTTCAACTTAATTCGTCCATCCAAAACGAACTTTGTACTTTGCTATGGAGTTCCACCAGGAATGAGTTTTTATGCAAAAACTGTCTATTTCAACTTAATTCGTCCATCCAAAACGAACTTTGTACTTTGCTATGAAGTTCTACCAGGAATGAGTTTTTATGCAAAAACTGTCTATTTCAACTTAATTCGTCCATCCAAAACGAACTTTGTACTTTGCAATGAAGTGCTACCAGGAATGAGTTTTTATGCAAAAACTGTCTATTTCAACTTAATTCGTCCATCCAAAACGAACTTTGTACTTTGCTATGGAGTTCCACCAGGAATGAGTTTTTATGCAAAAACTGTCTATTTCAACTTAATTCGTCCATCCAAAACGAACTTTGTACTTTGCTATGAAGTTCTACCAGGAATGAGTTTTTATGCAAAAACTGTCTATTTCAACTTAATTCGTCCATCCAAAACGAACTTTGTACTTTGCAATGAAGTGCTACCAGGAATGAGTTTTTATGCAAAAACTGTCTATTTCAACTTAATTCGTCCATCCAAAACGAACTTTGTACTTTGCTATGGAGTTCCACCAGGAATGAGTTTTTATGCAAAAACTGTCTATTTCAACTTAATTCGTCCATCCAAAACGAACTTTGTACTTTGCTATGAAGTTCTACCAGGAATGAGTTTTTATGCAAAAACTGTCTATTTCAACTTAATTCGTCCATCCAAAACGAACTTTGTACTTTGCAATGAAGTGCTACCAGGAATGAGTTTTTATGCAAAAACTGTCTATTTCAACTTAATTCGTCCATCCAAAACGAACTTTGTACTTTGCTATGGAGTTCCACCAGGAATGAGTTTTTATGCAAAAACTGTCTATTTCAACTTAATTCGTCCATCCAAAACGAACTTTGTACTTTGCTATGAAGTTCTACCAGGAATGAGTTTTTATGCAAAAACTGTCTATTTCAACTTAATTCGTCCATCCAAAACGAACTTTGTACTTTGCAATGAAGTGCTACCAGGAATGAGTTTTTATGCAAAAACTGTCTATTTCAACTTAATTCGTCCATCCAAAACGAACTTTGTACTTTGCTATGGAGTTCCACCAGGAATGAGTTTTTATGCAAAAACTGTCTATTTCAACTTAATTCGTCCATCCAAAACGAACTTTGTACTTTGCTATGAAGTTCTACCAGGAATGAGTTTTTATGCAAAAACTGTCTATTTCAACTTAATTCGTCCATCCAAAACGAACTTTGTACTTTGCAATGAAGTGCTACCAGGAATGAGTTTTTATGCAAAAACTGTCTATTTCAACTTACTTTGTCCATCCAAAACGAACTTTGTACTTTGCTATGAAGTTCTACCAGGAATGAGTTTTTATGCAAAAACTGTCTATTTCAACTGAATTCGTCCATCCAAAACGAACTTTGTACTTTGCTATGAAGTTCTACCAGGAATGAGTTTTTATGCAAAAACTGTCTATTTCAACTTAATTCGTCCATCCAAAACGAACTTTGTACTTTGCTATTAAGTGCTACCAGGAATGAGTTTTTATGCAAAAACTGTCTATTTCAACTGAATTCGTCCATCCAAAACGAACTTTGTACTTTGCTATGAAGTTCTACCAGGAATGAGTTTTTATGCAAAAACTGTCTATTTCAACTTAATTCGTCCATCCAAAACGAACTTTGTACTTTGCTATGAAGTTCTACCAGGAATGAGTTTTTATGCAAAAACTGTCTATTTCAACTTAATTCGTCCATCCAAAACGAACTTTGTACTTTGCTATGAAGTTCTACCAGGAATGAGTTTTTTTGCAAAAACTGTCTATTTCAACTTAATTCGTCCATCCAAAACGAACTTTGTACTTTGCTATGGAGTTCCACCAGGAATGAGTTTTTATGCAAAAACTGTCTATTTCAACTTAATTCGTCCATCCAAAACGAACTTTGTACTTTGCTATGAAGTTCTACCAGGAATGAGTTTTTATGCAACAACTGTCTATTTCAACTTAATTCGTCCATCCAAAACGAACTTTGTACTTTGCTATGGAGTTCCACCAGGAATGAGTTTTTATGCAAAAACTGTCTATTTCAACTTAATTCGTCCATCCAAAACGAACTTTGTACTTTGCTATGAAGTTCTACCAGGAATGAGTTTTTATGCAAAAACTGTCTATTTCAACTGAATTCGTCCATCCAAAACGAACTTTGTACTTTGCTATGAAGTTCTACCAGGAATGAGTTTTTATGCAAAAACTGTCTATTTCAACTGAATTCGTCCATCCAAAACGAACTTTGTACTTTGCTATGAAGTTCTACCAGGAATGAGTTTTTATGCAAAAACTGTCTATTTCAACTTAATTCGTCCATCCAAAACGAACTTTGTACTTTGCTATGAAGTTCTACCAGGAATGAGTTTTTATGCAAAAACTGTCTATTTCAACTGAATTCGTCCATCCAAAACGAACTTTGTACTTTGCTATGAAGTTCTACCAGGAATGAGTTTTTATGCAAAAACTGTCTATTTCAACTTAATTCGTCCATCCAAAACGAACTTTGTACTTTGCTATGAAGTTCTACCAGGAATGAGTTTTTATGCAAAAACTGTCTATTTCAACTTAATTCGTCCATCCAAAACGAACTTTGTACTTTGCAATGAAGTGCTACCAGGAATGAGTTTTCATGCAAAAACTGTCTATTTCAACTTAATTCGTCCATCCAAAACGAACTTTGTACTTTGCTATGAAGTTCCACCAGGAATGAGCTTGCATGCAAAAACTGTCTATTTCAACTTAATTCGTTTATGCAAAACGAACTTTGTACTTTGCTATGAAGTTCCACCATGAATGAGTTTTTATGCAAAAACTGTCTATTTCAACTTAATTCGTCCATGCAAAACTAACTTTGTACTTTGCTATGAAGTTCCACCAGGAATGAGTTTTCATGCAAAAACTGTCTATTTCAACTTAATTCGTCCATGCAAAACTAACTTTGTACTTTGCTATGAAGTTCCACCATGAATGAGTTTTCATGCAAAAACTGTCTATTTCAACTTAATTCGTCCATGCAAAACTAACTTTGTACTTTGCTATGAAGTTCTACCAGGAATGAGTTTTTATGCAAAAACTGTCTATTTCAACTTAATTCGTCCATCCAAAACGAACTTTGTACTTTGCTATGGAGTTCCACCAGGAATGAGTTTTTATGCAAAAACTGTCTATTTCAACTTAATTCGTCCATCCAAAACGAACTTTGTACTTTGCTATGAAGTTCTACCAGGAATGAGTTTTTATGCAAAAACTGTCTATTTCAACTTAATTCGTCCATCCAAAACGAACTTTGTACTTTGCTATGAAGTTCCACCAGGAATGAGTTTGCATGCAAAAACTGTCTATTTCAACTTAATTCGTTTATGCAAAACGAACTTTGTACTTTGCTATGGAGTTCCACCAGGAATGAGTTTTTATGCAAAAACTGTCTATTTCAACTTAATTCGTCCATCCAAAACGAACTTTGTACTTTGCTATGAAGTTCTACCAGGAATGAGTTTTTATGCAAAAACTGTCTATTTCAACTTAATTCGTCCATCCAAAACGAACTTTGTACTTTGCAATGAAGTGCTACCAGGAATGAGTTTTTATGCAAAAACTGTCTATTTCAACTTAATTCGTCCATCCAAAACGAACTTTGTACTTTGCAATGAAGTGCTACCAGGAATGAGTTTTTATGCAAAAACTGTCTATTTCAACTTAATTCGTCCATCCAAAACGAACTTTGTACTTTGCTATGGAGTTCCACCAGGAATGAGTTTTTATGCAAAAACTGTCTATTTCAACTTAATTCGTCCATCCAAAACGAACTTTGTACTTTGCTATGAAGTTCTACCAGGAATGAGTTTTTATGCAAAAACTGTCTATTTCAACTTAATTCGTCCATCCAAAACGAACTTTGTACTTTGCTATGGAGTTCCACCAGGAATGAGTTTTTATGCAAAAACTGTCTATTTCAACTTAATTCGTCCATCCAAAACGAACTTTGTACTTTGCTATGAAGTTCTACCAGGAATGAGTTTTTATGCAAAAACTGTCTATTTCAACTTAATTCGTCCATCCAAAACGAACTTTGTACTTTGCTATGAAGTTCTACCAGGAATGAGTTTTTATGCAAAAACTGTCTATTTCAACTTAATTCGTCCATCCAAAACGAACTTTGTACTTTGCTATGAAGTTCTACCAGGAATGAGTTTTTATGCAAAAACTGTCTATTTCAACTTAATTCGTCCATCCAAAACGAACTTTGTACTTTGCAATGAAGTGCTACCAGGAATGAGTTTTTATGCAAAAACTGTCTATTTCAACTTAATTCGTCCATCCAAAACGAACTTTGTACTTTGCAATGAAGTGCTACCAGGAATGAGTTTTTATGCAAAAACTGTCTATTTCAACTTAATTCGTCCATCCAAAACGAACTTTGTACTTTGCTATGGAGTTCCACCAGGAATGAGTTTTTATGCAAAAACTGTCTATTTCAACTTAATTCGTCCATCCAAAACGAACTTTGTACTTTGCTATGAAGTTCTACCAGGAATGAGTTTTTATGCAAAAACTGTCTATTTCAACTTAATTCGTCCATCCAAAACGAACTTTGTACTTTGCTATGGAGTTCCACCAGGAATGAGTTTTTATGCAAAAACTGTCTATTTCAACTTAATTCGTCCATCCAAAACGAACTTTGTACTTTGCTATGAAGTTCTACCAGGAATGAGTTTTTATGCAAAAACTGTCTATTTCAACTTAATTCGTCCATCCAAAACGAACTTTGTACTTTGCTATGAAGTTCTACCAGGAATGAGTTTTTATGCAAAAACTGTCTATTTCAACTTAATTCGTCCATCCAAAACGAACTTTGTACTTTGCTATGAAGTTCTACCAGGAATGAGTTTTTATGCAAAAACTGTCTATTTCAACTTAATTCGTCCATCCAAAACGAACTTTGTACTTTGCAATGAAGTGCTACCAGGAATGAGTTTTTATGCAAAAACTGTCTATTTCAACTTAATTCGTCCATCCAAAACGAACTTTGTACTTTGCTATGGAGTTCCACCAGGAATGAGTTTTTATGCAAAAACTGTCTATTTCAACTTAATTCGTCCATCCAAAACGAACTTTGTACTTTGCTATGAAGTTCTACCAGGAATGAGTTTTTATGCAAAAACTGTCTATTTCAACTTAATTCGTCCATCCAAAACGAACTTTGTACTTTGCTATGGAGTTCCACCAGGAATGCGTTTTTATGCAAAAACTGTCTATTTCAACTGAATTCGTCCATCCAAAACGAACTTTGTACTTTGCTATGAAGTTCTACCAGGAATGAGTTTTTATGCAAAAACTGTCTATTTCAACTTAATTCGTCCATCCAAAACGAACTTTGTACTTTGCAATGAAGTGCTACCAGGAATGAGTTTTTATGCAAAAACTGTCTATTTCAACTTAATTCGTCCATCCAAAACGAACTTTGTACTTTGCAATGAAGTGCTACCAGGAATGAGTTTTTATGCAAAAACTGTCTATTTCAACTTAATTCGTCCATCCAAAACGAACTTTGTACTTTGCTATGGAGTTCCACCAGGAATGAGTTTTTATGCAAAAACTGTCTATTTCAACTTAATTCGTCCATCCAAAACGAACTTTGTACTTTGCTATGAAGTTCTACCAGGAATGAGTTTTTATGCAAAAACTGTCTATTTCAACTTAATTCGTCCATCCAAAACGAACTTTGTACTTTGCTATGGAGTTCCACCAGGAATGAGTTTTTATGCAAAAACTGTCTATTTCAACTTAATTCGTCCATCCAAAACGAACTTTGTACTTTGCTATGAAGTTCTACCAGGAATGAGTTTTTATGCAAAAACTGTCTATTTCAACTTAATTCGTCCATCCAAAACGATCTTTGTACTTTGCTATGAAGTTCTACCAGGAATGAGTTTTTATGCAAAAACTGTCTATTTCAACTTAATTCGTCCATCCAAAACGAACTTTGTACTTTGCTATGAAGTTCTACCAGGAATGAGTTTTTATGCAAAAACTGTCTATTTCAACTTAATTCGTCCATCCAAAACGAACTTTGTACTTTGCAATGAAGTGCTACCAGGAATGAGTTTTTATGCAAAAACTGTCTATTTCAACTTAATTCGTCCATCCAAAACGAACTTTGTACTTTGCAATGAAGTGCTACCAGGAATGAGTTTTTATGCAAAAACTGTCTATTTCAACTTAATTCGTCCATCCAAAACGAACTTTGTACTTTGCTATGAAGTTCTACCAGGAATGAGTTTTTATGCAAAAACTGTCTATTTCAACTTAATTCGTCCATCCAAAACGAACTTTGTACTTTGCTATGAAGTTCTACCAGGAATGAGTTTTTATGCAAAAACTGTCTATTTCAACTTAATTCGTCCATCCAAAACGAACTTTGTACTTTGCTATGGAGTTCCACCAGGAATGAGTTTTTATGCAAAAACTGTCTATTTCAACTTAATTCGTCCATCCAAAACGAACTTTGTACTTTGCTATGAAGTTCTACCAGGAATGAGTTTTTATGCAAAAACTGTCTATTTCAACTTAATTCGTCCATCCAAAACGAACTTTGTACTTTGCTATGAAGTTCTACCAGGAATGAGTTTTTATGCAAAAACTGTCTATTTCAACTTAATTCGTCCATCCAAAACGAACTTTGTACTTTGCTATGAAGTTCTACCAGGAATGAGTTTTTATGCAAAAACTGTCTATTTCAACTTAATTCGTCCATCCAAAACGAACTTTGTACTTTGCAATGAAGTGCTACCAGGAATGAGTTTTTATGCAAAAAACTGTCTATTTCAACTTAATTCGTCCATCCAAAACGAACTTTGTACTTTGCTATGGAGTTCCACCAGGAATGAGTTTTTATGCAAAAACTGTCTATTTCAACTTAATTCGTCCATCCAAAACGAACTTTGTACTTTGCTATGAAGTTCTACCAGGAATGAGTTTTTATGCAAAAACTGTCTATTTCAACTTAATTCGTCCATCCAAAACGAACTTTGTACTTTGCTATGGAGTTCCACTAGGAATGCGTTTTTATGCAAAAACTGTCTATTTCAACTGAATTCGTCCATCCAAAACGAACTTTGTACTTTGCTATGAAGTTCTACCAGGAATGAGTTTTTATGCAAAAACTGTCTATTTCAACTTAATTCGTCCATCCAAAACGAACTTTGTACTTTGCAATGAAGTGCTACCAGGAATGAGTTTTTATGCAAAAACTGTCTATTTCAACTTAATTCGTCCATCCAAAACGAACTTTGTACTTTGCAATGAAGTGCTACCAGGAATGAGTTTTTATGCAAAAACTGTCTATTTCAACTTAATTCGTCCATCCAAAACGAACTTTGTACTTTGCTATGGAGTTCCACCAGGAATGAGTTTTTATGCAAAAACTGTCTATTTCAACTTAATTCGTCCATCCAAAACGAACTTTGTACTTTGCTATGAAGTTCTACCAGGAATGAGTTTTTATGCAAAAACTGTCTATTTCAACTTAATTCGTCCATCCAAAACGAACTTTGTACTTTGCTATGGAGTTCCACCAGGAATGAGTTTTTATGCAAAAACTGTCTATTTCAACTGAATTCGTCCATCCAAAACGAACTTTGTACTTTGCTATGAAGTTCTACCAGGAATGAGTTTTTATGCAAAAACTGTCTATTTCAACTTAATTCGTCCATCCAAAACGAACTTTGTACTTTGCTATGAAGTTCTACCAGGAATGAGTTTTTATGCAAAAACTGTCTATTTCAACTTAATTCGTCCATCCAAAACGAACTTTGTACTTTGCAATGAAGTGCTACCAGGAATGAGTTTTTATGCAAAAACTGTCTATTTCAACTTAATTCGTCCATCCAAAACGAACTTTGTACTTTGCTATGGAGTTCCACCAGGAATGAGTTTTTATGCAAAAACTGTCTATTTCAACTGAATTCGTCCATCCAAAACGAACTTTGTACTTTGCTATGAAGTTCTACCAGGAATGAGTTTTTATGCAAAAACTGTCTATTTCAACTTTATTCGTCCATCCAAAACGAACTTTGTACTTTGCTATGAAGTTCTACCAGGAATGAGTTTTTATGCAAAAACTGTCTATTTCAACTTAATTCGTCCATCCAAAACGAACTTTGTACTTTGCAATGAAGTGCTACCAGGAATGAGTTTTTATGCAAAAACTGTCTATTTCAACTTAATTCGTCCATCCAAAACGAACTTTGTACTTTGCTATGGAGTTCCACCAGGAATGAGTTTTTATGCAAAAACTGTCTATTTCAACTTAATTCGTCCATCCAAAACGAACTTTGTACTTTGCTATGAAGTTCTACCAGGAATGAGTTTTTATGCAAAAACTGTCTATTTCAACTTAATTCGTCCATCCAAAACGAACTTTGTACTTTGCTATGGAGTTCCACCAGGAATGCGTTTTTATGCAAAAACTGTCTATTTCAACTGAATTCGTCCATCCAAAACGAACTTTGTACTTTGCTATGAAGTTCTACCAGGAATGAGTTTTTATGCAAAAACTGTCTATTTCAACTTAATTCGTCCATCCAAAACGAACTTTGTACTTTGCAATGAAGTGCTACCAGGAATGAGTTTTTATGCAAAAACTGTCTATTTCAACTTAATTCGTCCATCCAAAACGAACTTTGTACTTTGCAATGAAGTGCTACCAGGAATGAGTTTTTATGCAAAAACTGTCTATTTCAACTTAATTCGTCCATCCAAAACGAACTTTGTACTTTGCTATGGAGTTCCACCAGGAATGAGTTTTTATGCAAAAACTGTCTATTTCAACTTAATTCGTCCATCCAAAACGAACTTTGTACTTTGCTATGAAGTTCTACCAGGAATGAGTTTTTATGCAAAAACTGTCTATTTCAACTTAATTCGTCCATCCAAAACGAACTTTGTACTTTGCTATGGAGTTCCACCAGGAATGAGTTTTTATGCAAAAACTGTCTATTTCAACTGAATTCGTCCATCCAAAACGAACTTTGTACTTTGCTATGAAGTTCTACCAGGAATGAGTTTTTATGCAAAAACTGTCTATTTCAACTTAATTCGTCCATCCAAAACGAACTTTGTACTTTGCTATGAAGTTCTACCAGGAATGAGTTTTTATGCAAAAACTGTCTATTTCAACTTAATTCGTCCATCCAAAACGAACTTTGTATTTTGCTATGAAGTTCTACCAGGAATGAGTTTTTATGCAAAAACTGTCTATTTCAACTTAATTCGTCCATCCAAAACGAACTTTGTACTTTGCAATGAAGTGCTACCAGGAATGAGTTTTTATGCAAAAACTGTCTATTTCAACTTAATTCGTCCATCCAAAACGAACTTTGTACTTTGCAATGAAGTGCTACCAGGAATGAGTTTTTATGCAAAAACTGTCTATTTCAACTTAATTCGTCCATCCAAAACGAACTTTGTACTTTGCTATGGAGTTCCACCAGGAATGAGTTTTTATGCAAAAACTGTCTATTTCAACTTAATTCGTCCATCCAAAACGAACTTTGTACTTTGCTATGAAGTTCTACCAGGAATGAGTTTGTATGCAAAAACTGTCTATTTCAACTTAATTCGTCCATCCAAAACGAACTTTGTACTTTGCTATGGAGTTCCACCAGGAATGAGTTTTTATGCAAAAACTGTCTATTTCAACTTAATTCGTCCATCCAAAACGAACTTTGTACTTTGCTATGAAGTTCTACCAGGAATGAGTTTTTATGCAAAAACTGTCTATTTCAACTTAATTCGTCCATCCAAAACGAACTTTGTACTTTGCTATGAAGTTCTACCAGGAATGAGTTTTTATGCAAAAACTGTCTATTTCAACTTAATTCGTCCATCCAAAACGAACTTTGTACTTTGCTATGAAGTTCTACCAGGAATGAGTTTTTATGCAAAAACTGTCTATTTCAACTTAATTCGTCCATCCAAAACGAACTTTGTACTTTGCAATGAAGTGCTACCAGGAATGAGTTTTTATGCAAAAACTGTCTATTTCAACTTAATTCGTCCATCCAAAACGAACTTTGTACTTTGCTATGGAGTTCCACCAGGAATGAGTTTTTATGCAAAAACTGTCTATTTCAACTTAATTCGTCCATCCAAAACGAACTTTGTACTTTGCTATGAAGTTCTACCAGGAATGAGTTTTTATGCAAAAACTGTCTATTTCAACTTAATTCGTCCATCCAAAACGAACTTTGTACTTTGCTATGGAGTTCCACCAGGAATGCGTTTTTATGCAAAAACTGTCTATTTCAACTTAATTCGTCCATCCAAAACGAACTTTGTACTTTGCTATGGAGTTCCACCAGGAATGAGTTTTTATGCAAAAACTGTCTATTTCAACTGAATTCGTCCATCCAAAACGAACTTTGTACTTTGCTATGAAGTTCCACCAGGAATGAGTTTTTATGCAAAAACTGTCTATTTCAACTTAATTCGTCCATCCAAAACGAACTTTGTACTTTGCTATGAAGTTCTACCAGGAATGAGTTTTTATGCAAAAACTGTCTATTTCAACTTAATTCGTCCATCCAAAACGAACTTTGTACTTTGCTATGGAGTTCCACCAGGAATGCGTTTTTATGCAAAAACTGTCTATTTCAACTTAATTCGTCCATCCAAAACGAACTTTGTACTTTGCAATGAAGTGCTACCAGGAATGAGTTTTTATGCAAAAACTGTCTATTTCAACTTAATTCGTCCATCCAAAACGAACTTTGTACTTTGCTATGGAGTTCCACCAGGAATGAGTTTTTATGCAAAAACTGTCTATTTCAACTTAATTCGTCCATCCAAAACGAACTTTGTACTTTGCTATGAAGTTCTACCAGGAATGAGTTTTTATGCAAAAACTGTCTATTTCAACTTAATTCGTCCATCCAAAACGAACTTTGTACTTTGCAATGAAGTGCTACCAGGAATGAGTTTTTATGCAAAAACTGTCTATTTCAACTTAATTCGTCCATCCAAAACGAACTTTGTACTTTGCTATGGAGTTCCACCAGGAATGAGTTTTTATGCAAAAACTGTCTATTTCAACTTAATTCGTCCATCCAAAACGAACTTTGTACTTTGCTATGAAGTTCTACCAGGAATGAGTTTTTATGCAAAAACTGTCTATTTCAACTTAATTCGTCCATCCGATACGAACTTTGTACTTTGCTATGGAGTTCCACCAGGAATGCGTTTTTATGCAAAAACTGTCTATTTCAACTGAATTCGTCCATCCAAAACGAACTTTGTACTTTGCTATGAAGTTCTACCAGGAATGAGTTTTTATGCAAAAACTGTCTATTTCAACTTAATTCGTCCATCCAAAACGAACTTTGTACTTTGCAATGAAGTGCTACCAGGAATGAGTTTTTATGCAAAAACTGTCTATTTCAACTTAATTCGTCCATCCAAAACGAACTTTGTACTTTGCTATGGAGTTCCACCAGGAATGAGTTTTTATGCAAAAACTGTCTATTTCAACTTAATTCGTCCATCCAAAACGAACTTTGTACTTTGCTATGAAGTTCTACCAGGAATGAGTTTTTATGCAAAAACTGTCTATTTCAACTTAATTCGTCCATCCAAAACGAACTTTGTACTTTGCTATGGAGTTCCACCAGGAATGCGTTTTTATGCAAAAACTGTCTATTTCAACTCAATTCGTCCATCCAAAACGAACTTTGTACTTTGCTATGAAGTTCTGCCAGGAATGAGTTTTTAAGCAAAAATTGTCTATTTTAACTTTATTCGTCCATCCAAAACGAACTTTGTACTTTGCTATGGAGTTCCATCAGGAATGAGTTTTTATGCAAAAACTGTCTATTTCAACTTAATTCGTCCATGCAAAACGAACTTTGTACTTTGCTATGAAGTGCTACCAGGAATGAGTTTTTATGCAAAAACTGTCTATTTCAACTTAATTCGTCCATCCAAAACGAACTTTGTACTTTGCTATGAAGTTCTACCAAGAATGAGTTTTTATGCAAAAACTGTCTATTTCAACTCAATTCGTCCATCCAAAACGAACTTTGTACTTTGCTATGGAGTTCCACCAGGAATGAGTTTTTATGCAAAAACTGTCTATTTCAACTTAATTCGTCCATCCAAAACGAACTTTGTACTTTGCTATGAAGTTCTACCAGGAATGAGTTTTTATGCAAAAACTGTCTATTTCAACTTAATTCGTCCATCCAAAACGAACTTTGTACTTTGCTATGGAGTTCCACCAGGAATGAGTTTTTATGCAAAAACTGTCTATTTCAACTTAATTCGTCCATCCAAAACGAACTTTGTACTTTGCTATGAAGTTCTACCAGGAATGAGTTTTTATGCAAAAACTGTCTATTTCAACTGAATTCGTCCATCCAAAACGAACTTTGTACTTTGCTATGAAGTTCTACCAGGAATGAGTTTTTATGCAAAAACTGTCTATTTCAACTGAATTCGTCCATCCAAAACGAACTTTGTACTTTGCTATGAAGTTCTACCAGGAATGAGTTTTTATGCAAAAACTGTCTATTTCAACTTAATTCGTCCATCCAAAACGAACTTTGTACTTTGCTATGAAGTTCTACCAGGAATGAGTTTTTATGCAAAAACTGTCTATTTCAACTGAATTCGTCCATCCAAAACGAACTTTGTACTTTGCTATGAAGTTCTACCAGGAATGAGTTTTTATGCAAAAACTGTCTATTTCAACTTAATTCGTCCATCCAAAACGAACTTTGTACTTTGCTATGAAGTTCTACCAGGAATGAGTTTTTATGCAAAAACTGTCTATTTCAACTTAATTCGTCCATCCAAAACGAACTTTGTACTTTGCAATGAAGTGCTACCAGGAATGAGTTTTCATGCAAAAACTGTCTATTTCAACTTAATTCGTCCATCCAAAACGAACTTTGTACTTTGCTATGAAGTTCCACCAGGAATGAGTTTGCATGCAAAAACTGTCTATTTCAACTTAATTCGTTTATGCAAAACGAACTTTGTACTTTGCTATGAAGTTCCACCATGAATGAGTTTTTATGCAAAAACTGTCTATTTCAACTTAATTCGTCCATGCAAAACTAACTTTGTACTTTGCTATGAAGTTCCACCAGGAATGAGTTTTCATGCAAAAACTGTCTATTTCAACTTAATTCGTCCATGCAAAACTAACTTTGTACTTTGCTATGAAGTTCCACCATGAATGAGTTTTCATGCAAAAACTGTCTATTTCAACTTAATTCGTCCATGCAAAACTAACTTTGTACTTTGCTATGAAGTTCTACCAGGAATGAGTTTTTATGCAAAAACTGTCTATTTCAACTTAATTCGTCCATCCAAAACGAACTTTGTACTTTGCTATGGAGTTCCACCAGGAATGAGTTTTTATGCAAAAACTGTCTATTTCAACTTAATTCGTCCATCCAAAACGAACTTTGTACTTTGCTATGAAGTTCTACCAGGAATGAGTTTTTATGCAAAAACTGTCTATTTCAACTTAATTCGTCCATCCAAAACGAACTTTGTACTTTGCTATGAAGTTCCACCAGGAATGAGTTTGCATGCAAAAACTGTCTATTTCAACTTAATTCGTTTATGCAAAACGAACTTTGTACTTTGCTATGGAGTTCCACCAGGAATGAGTTTTTATGCAAAAACTGTCTATTTCAACTTAATTCGTCCATCCAAAACGAACTTTGTACTTTGCTATGAAGTTCTACCAGGAATGAGTTTTTATGCAAAAACTGTCTATTTCAACTTAATTCGTCCATCCACAACGAACTTTGTACTTTGCAATGAAGTGCTACCAGGAATGAGTTTTTATGCAAAAACTGTCTATTTCAACTTAATTCGTCCATCCAAAACGAACTTTGTACTTTGCAATGAAGTGCTACCAGGAATGAGTTTTTATGCAAAAACTGTCTATTTCAACTTAATTCGTCCATCCAAAACGAACTTTGTACTTTGCTATGAAGTTCTACCAGGAATGAGTTTTTATGCAAAAACTGTCTATTTCAACTTAATTCGTCCATCCAAAACGAACTTTGTACTTTGCTATGAAGTTCTACCAGGAATGAGTTTTTATGCAAAAACTGTCTATTTCAACTTAATTCGTCCATCCAAAACGAACTTTGTACTTTGCAATGAAGTGATACCAGGAATGAGTTTTTATGCAAAAACTGTCTATTTCAACTTAATTCGTCCATCCAAAACGAACTTTGTACTTTGCAATGAAGTGCTACCAGGAATGAGTTTTTATGCAAAAACTGTCTATTTCAACTTAATTCGTCCATCCAAAACGAACTTTGTACTTTGCTATGGAGTTCCACCAGGAATGAGTTTTTATGCAAAAACTGTCTATTTCAACTTAATTCGTCCATCCAAAACGAACTTTGTACTTTGCTATGAAGTTCTACCAGGAATGAGTTTTTATGCAAAAACTGTCTATTTCAACTTAATTCGTCCATCCAAAACGAACTTTGTACTTTGCTATGGAGTTCCACCAGGAATGCGTTTTTATGCAAAAACTGTCTATTTCAACTCAATTCGTCCATCCAAAACGAACTTTGTACTTTGCTATGAAGTTCTACCAGGAATGAGTTTTTATGCAAAAACTGTCTATTTCAACTTAATTCGTCCATCCAAAACGAACTTTGTACTTTGCTATGAAGTTCTACCAGGAATGAGTTTTTATGCAAAAACTGTCTATTTCAACTTAATTCGTCCATCCAAAACGAACTTTGTACTTTGTTATGGAGTTCCACCAGGAATGCGTTTTTATGCAAAAACTGTCTATTTCAACTTAATTCGTCCATCCAAAACGAACTTTGTACTTTGCAATGAAGTGCTACCAGGAATGAGTTTTTATGCAAAAACTGTCTATTTCAACTTAATTCGTCCATCCAAAACGAACTTTGTACTTTGCTATGGAGTTCCACCAGGAATGAGTTTTTATGCAAAAACTGTCTATTTCAACTTAATTCGTCCATCCAAAACGAACTTTGTACTTTGCTATGAAGTTCTACCAGGAATGAGTTTTTATGCAAAAACTGTCTATTTCAACTTAATTCGTCCATCCAAAACGAACTTTGTACTTTGCAATGAAGTGCTACCAGGAATGAGTTTTTATGCAAAAACTGTCTATTTCAACTTAATTCGTCCATCCAAAACGAACTTTGTACTTTGCTATGGAGTTCCACCAGGAATGAGTTTTTATGCAAAAACTGTCTATTTCAACTTAATTCGTCCATCCAAAACGAACTTTGTACTTTGCCATGAAGTTCTACCAGGAATGAGTTTTTATGCAAAAACTGTCTATTTCAACTTAATTCGTCCATCCAAAACGAACTTTGTACTTTGCTATGGAGTTCCACCAGGAATGAGTTTTTATGCAAAAACTGTCTATTTCAACTTAATTCGTCCATCCAAAACGAACTTTGTACTTTGCTATGAAGTTCCACCAGGAATGAGTTTGCATGCAAAAACTGTCTATTTCAACTTAATTCGTTTATGCAAAACGAACTTTGTACTTTGCTATGAAGTTCCACCATGAATGAGTTTTTATGCAAAAACTGTCTATTTCAACTTAATTCGTCCATGCAAAACTAACTTTGTACTTTGCTATGAAGTTCCACCAGGAATGAGTTTTCATGCAAAAACTGTCTATTTCAACTTAATTCGTCCATGCAAAACTAACTTTGTACTTTGCTATGAAGTTCCACCATGAATGAGTTTTCATGCAAAAACTGTCTATTTCAACTTAATTCGTCCATGCAAAACTAACTTTGTACTTTGCTATGAAGTTCTACCAGGAATGAGTTTTTATGCAAAAACTGTCTATTTCAACTTAATTCGTCCATCCAAAACGAACTTTGTACTTTGCTATGAAGTTCCACCAGGAATGAGTTTGCATGCAAAAACTGTCTATTTCAACTTAATTCGTTTATGCAAAACGAACTTTGTACTTTGCTATGGAGTTCCACCAGGAATGAGTTTTTATGCAAAAACTGTCTATTTCAACTTAATTCGTCCATCCAAAACGAACTTTGTACTTTGCTATGAAGTTCTACCAGGAATGAGTTTTTATGCAAAAACTGTCTATTTCAACTTAATTCGTCCATCCAAAACGAACTTTGTACTTTGCTATGAAGTTCCACCAGGAATGAGTTTGCATGCAAAAACTGTCTATTTCAACTTAATTCGTTTATGCAAAACGAACTTTGTACTTTGCTATGGAGTTCCACCAGGAATGAGTTTTTATGCAAAAACTGTCTATTTCAACTTAATTCGTCCATCCAAAACGAACTTTGTACTTTGCTATGAAGTTCTACCAGGAATGAGTTTTTATGCAAAAACTGTCTATTTCAACTTAATTCGTCCATCCACAACGAACTTTGTACTTTGCAATGAAGTGCTACCAGGAATGAGTTTTTATGCAAAAACTGTCTATTTCAACTTAATTCGTCCATCCAAAACGAACTTTGTACTTTGCAATGAAGTGCTACCAGGAATGAGTTTTTATGCAAAAACTGTCTATTTCAACTTAATTCGTCCATCCAAAACGAACTTTGTACTTTGCTATGAATTTCTACCAGGAATGAGTTTTTATGCAAAAACTGTCTATTTCAACTTAATTCGTCCATCCAAAACGAACTTTGTACTTTGCTATGAAGTTCTACCAGGAATGAGTTTTTATGCAAAAACTGTCTATTTCAACTTAATTCGTCCATCCAAAACGAACTTTGTACTTTGCAATGAAGTGCTACCAGGAATGAGTTTTTATGCAAAAACTGTCTATTTCAACTTAATTCGTCCATCCAAAACGAACTTTGTACTTTGCAATGAAGTGCTACCAGGAATGAGTTTTTATGCAAAAACTGTCTATTTCAACTTAATTCGTCCATCCAAAACGAACATTGTTCTTTGCTATGGAGTTCCACCAGGAATGAGTTTTTATGCAAAAACTGTCTATTTCAACTTAATTCGTCCATCCAAAACGAACTTTGTACTTTGCTATGAAGTTCTACCAGGAATGAGTTTTTATGCAAAAACTGTCTATTTCAACTTAATTCGTCCATCCAAAACGAACTTTGTACTTTGCTATGGAGTTCCACCAGGAATGCGTTTTTATGCAAAAACTGTCTATTTCAACTCAATTCGTCCATCCAAAACGAACTTTGTACTTTGCTATGAAGTTCTACCAGGAATGAGTTTTTATGCAAAAACTGTCTATTTCAACTTAATTCGTCCATCCAAAACGAACTTTGTACTTTGCAATGAAGTGCTACCAGGAATGAGTTTTTATGCAAAAACTGTCTATTTCAACTTAATTCGTCCATCCAAAACGAACTTTGTACTTTGCTATGGAGTTCCACCAGGAATGAGTTTTTATGCAAAAACTGTCTATTTCAACTTAATTCGTCCATCCAAAACGAACTTTGTACTTTGCTATGAAGTTCTACCAGGAATGAGTTTTTTATGCAAAAACTATCTATTTCAACTTAATTCGTCCATCCAAAACGAACTTTGTACTTTGCTATGGAGTTCCACCAGGAATGCGTTTTTATGCAAAAACTGTCTATTTCAACTCAATTCGTCCATCCAAAACGAACTTTGTACTTTGCTATGAAGTTCCACCAGGTATGAGTTTTTATGCAAAAACTGTCTATTTCAACTTAATTCGTCCATCCGATACGAACTTTGTACTTTGCAATGAAGTGCTACCAGGAATGAGTTTTTATGCAAAAACTGTCTATTTCAACTTAATTCGTCCATCCAAAACGAACTTTGTATTTTGCTATGGAGTTCCACCAGGAATGAGTTTTTATGCAAAAACTGTCTATTTCAACTTAATTCGTCCATCCAAAACGAACTTTGTACTTTGCAATGAAGTGCTACCAGGAATGAGTTTTTATGCAAAAACTGTCTATTTCAATTTAATTCGTCCATCCAAAACGAACTTTGTACTTTGCTATGAAGTTCTACCAGGAATGAGTTTTTATGCAAAAACTGTCTATTTCAACTTAATTCGTCCATCCAAAACGAACTTTGTACTTTGCTATGAAGTTCTACCAGGAATGAGTTTTTATGCAAAAACTGTCTATTTCAACTTAATTCGTCCATCCAAAACGAACTTTGTACTTTGCAATGAAGTGCTACCAGGAATGAGTTTTTATGCAAAAACTGTCTATTTCAACTTAATTCGTCCATCCAAAACGAACTTTGTACTTTGCTATGGAGTTCCACCAGGAATGAGTTTTTATGCAAAAACTGTCTATTTCAACTTAATTCGTCCATCCAAAACGAACTTTGTACTTTGCTATGAAGTTCTACCAGGAATGAGTTTTTATGCAAAAACTGTCTATTTCAACTTAATTCGTCCATCCAAAACGAACTTTGTACTTTGCTATGAAGTTCTACCAGGAATGAGTTTTTATGCAAAAACTGTCTATTTCAACTTAATTCGTCCATCCAAAACGAACTTTGTACTTTGCTATGAAGTTCTACCAGGAATGAGTTTTTATGCAAAAACTGTCTATTTCAACTTAATTCGTCCATCCAAAACGAACTTTGTACTTTGCTATGGAGTTCCACCAGGAATGAGTTTTTATGCAAAAACTGTCTATTTCAACTTAATTCGTTCATCCAAAACGAACTTTGTACTTTGCTATGGAGTTCCACCAGGAATGAGTTTTTATGCAAAAACTGTCTATTTCAACTTAATTCGTCCATCCAAAACGAACTTTGTACTTTGCTATGAAGTTCTACCAGGAATGAGTTTTTATGCAAAAACTGTCTATTTCAACTTAATTCGTCCATCCAAAACGAACTTTGTACTTTGCTATGAAGTTCTACCAGGAATGAGTTTGTATGCAAAAACTGTCTATTTCAACTTAATTCGTCCATCCAAAACGAACTTTGTACTTTGCTATGAAGTTCTACCAGGAATGAGTTTTTATGCAAAAACTGTCTATTTCAACTTAATTCGTCCATCCAAAACGAACTTTGTACTTTGCTATGAAGTTCTACCAGGAATGAGTTTTTATGCAAAAACTGTCTATTTCAACTTAATTCGTCCATCCAAAACGAACTTTGTACTTTGCTATGAAGTTCTACCAGGAATGAGTTTTTATGCAAAAACTGTCTATTTCAACTTAATTCGTCCATCCAAAACGAACTTTGTACTTTGCTATGGAGTTCCACCAGGAATGAGTTTTTATGCAAAAACTGTCTATTTCAACTTAATTCGTCCATCCAAAACGAACTTTGTACTTTGCTATGAAGTTCTACCAGGAATGAGTTTTTATGCAAAAACTGTCTATTTCAACTTAATTCGTTCATCCAAAACGAACTTTGTACTTTGCTATGGAGTTCCACCAGGAATGAGTTTTTATGCAAAAACTGTCTATTTCAACTTAATTCGTCCATCCAAAACGAACTTTGTACTTTGCTATGAAGTTCTACCAGGAATGAGTTTTTATGCAAAAACTGTCTATTTCAACTTAATTCGTCCATCCAAAACGAACTTTGTACTTTGCTATGAAGTTCTACCAGGAATGAGTTTTTATGCAAAAACTGTCTATTTCAACTTAATTCGTCCATCCAAAACGAACTTTGTACTTTGCTATGAAGTTCTACCAGGAATGAGTTTTTATGCAAAAACTGTCTATTTCAACTTAATTCGTCCATCCAAAACGAACTTTGTACTTTGCAATGAAGTGCTACCAGGAATGCGTTTTTATGCAAAAACTGTCTATTTCAACTTAATTCGTCCATCCAAAACGAACTTTGTACTTTGCTATGAAGTTCTACCAGGAATGAGTTTTTATGCAAAAACTGTCTATTTCAACTTAATTCGTCCATCCAAAACGAACTTTGTACTTTGCTATGAAGTTCTACCAGGAATGAGTTTTTATGCAAAAACTGTCTATTTCAACTTAATTTGTCCATCCAAAACGAACTTTGTACTTTGCTATGGAGTTCCACCAGGAATGAGTTTTTATGCAAAAACTGTCTATTTCAACTTAATTCGTTCATCCAAAACGAACTTTGTACTTTGCTATGGAGTTCTACCAGGAATGAGTTTTTATGCAAAAACTGTCTATTTCAACTTAATTCGTCCATCCAAAACGAACTTTGTACTTTGCTATGAAGTTCTACCAGGAATGAGTTTTTATGCAAAAACTGTCTATTTCAACTTAATTCGTCCATCCAAAACGAACTTTGTACTTTGCTATGAAGTTCTACCAGGAATGAGTTTTTATGCAAAAACTGTCTATTTCAACTTAATTCGTCCATCCAAAACGAACTTTGTACTTTGCTATGGAGTTCCACCAGGAATGAGTTTTTATGCAAAAACTGTCTATTTCAACTTAATTCGTCCATCCAAAACGAACTTTGTACTTTGCAATGAAGTGCTACCAGGAATGAGTTTTTATGCAAAAACTGTCTATTTCAACTTAATTCGTCCATCCAAAACGAACTTTGTACTTTGCTATGGAGTTCCACCAGGAATGAGTTTTTATGCAAAAACTGTCTATTTCAACTTAATTCGTCCATCCAAAACGAACTTTGTACTTTGCTATGAAGTTCTACCAGGAATGAGTTTTTATGCAAAAACTGTCTATTTCAACTTAATTCGTCCATCCAAAACGAACTTTGTACTTTGCTATGAAGTTCCACCAGGAATGAGTTTGTATGCAAAAACTGTCTATTTCAACTAAATTCGTCCATCCAAAACGAACTTTGTACTTTGCTATGAAGTTCTACCAGGAATGAGTTTTTATGCAAAAACTGTCTATTTCAACTTAATTCGTCCATCCAAAACGAACTTTGTACTTTGCTATGAAGTTCTACCAGGAATGAGTTTTTATGCAAAAACTGTCTATTTCAACTTAATTCGTCCATCCAAAACGAACTTTGTACTTTGCTATGAAGTTCTACCAGGAATGAGTTTTTATGCAAAAACTGTCTATTTCAACTTAATTCGTCCATCCAAAACGAACTTTGTACTTTGCAATGAAGTTCCACCATGAATGAGTTTTCATGCAAAAACTGTCTATTTCAACTTAATTCGTCCATCCAAAACGAACTTTGTACTTTGCTATGGAGTTCCACCAGGAATGAGTTTTTATGCAAAAACTGTCTATTTCAACTTAATTCGTCCATCCAAAACGAACTTTGTACTTTGCTATGAAGTTCTACCAGGAATGAGTTTTTATGCAAAAACTGTCTATTTCAACTCAATTCGTCCATCCAAAACGAACTTTGTACTTTGCTATGAAGTTCTACCAGGAATGAGTTTTTATGCAAAAACTGTCTATTTCAACTCAATTCGTCCATCCAAAACGAACTTTGTACTTTGCTATGAAGTGCTACCAGGAATGAGTTTTTATGCAAAAACTGTCTATTTCAACTTAATTCGTCCATCCAAAACGAACTTTGTACTTTGCTATGAAGTTCTACCAGGAATGAGTTTTTATGCAAAAACTGTCTATTTCAACTTAATTCGTCCATCCAAAACGAACTTTGTACTTTGCAATGAAGTGCTACCAGGAATGAGTTTTTATGCAAAAACTGTCTATTTCAACTTAATTCGTCCATCCAAAACGAACTTTGTACTTTGCTATGGAGTTCCACCAGGAATGAGTTTTTATGCAAAAACTGTCTATTTCAACTTAATTCGTCCATCCAAAACGAACTTTGTACTTTGCTATGAAGTTCCACCAGGAATGAGTTTTTATGCAAAAACTGTCTATTTCAACTTAATTCGTCCATGCAAAACGAACTTTGTACTTTGCTATGGAGTTCCACCAGGAATGAGTTTTTATGCAAAAACTGTCTATTTCAACTTAATTCGTCCATCCAAAACGAACTTTGTACTTTGCTATGGAGTTCCACCAGGAATGAGTTTTTATGCAAAAACTGTCTATTTCAACTTAATTCGTCCATCCAAAACGAACTTTGTACTTTGCTATGAAGTTCTACCAGGAATGAGTTTTTATGCAAAAACTGTCTATTTCAACTTAATTCGTCCATCCAAAACGAACTTTGTACTTTGCTATGGAGTTCCACCAGGAATGAGTTTTTATGCAAAAACTGTCTATTTCAACTTAATTCGTCCATCCAAAACGAACTTTGTACTTTGCTATGAAGTTCTACCAGGAATGAGTTTTTATGCAAAAACTGTCTATTTCAACTTAATTCGTCCATCCGATACGAACTTTGTACTTTGCTATGAAGTTCTACCAGGAATGAGTTTTTATGCAAAAACTGTCTATTTCAACTTAATTCGTCCATCCAAAACGAACTTTGTACTTTGCTATGGAGTTCCACCAGGAATGAGTTTTTATGCAAAAACTGTCTATTTCAACTTAATTCGTCCATCCAAAACGAACTTTGTACTTTGCTATGAAGTTCTACCAGGAATGAGTTTTTATGCAAAAACTGTCTATTTCAACTTAATTCGTCCATCCAAAACGAACTTTGTACTTTGCTATGGAGTTCCACCAGGAATGAGTTTTTATGCAAAAACTGTCTATTTCAACTTAATTCGTCCATCCAAAACGAACTTTGTACTTTGCTATGGAGTTCCACCAGGAATGAGTTTTTATGCAAAAACTGTCTATTTCAACTTAATTCGTCCATCCAAAACGAACTTTGTACTTTGCTATGAAGTGCTACCAGGAATGAGTTTTTATGCAAAAACTGTCTATTTCAACTTAATTCGTCCATCCAAAACGAACTTTGTACTTTGCTATGAAGTTCTACCAGGAATGAGTTTTTATGCAAAAACTGTCTATTTCAACTCAATTCGTCCATCCAAAACGAACTTTGTACTTTGCTATGAAGTGCTACCAGGAATGAGTTTTTATGCAAAAACTGTCTATTTCAACTTAATTCGTCCATCCAAAACGAACTTTGTACTTTGCTATGAAGTTCTACCAGGAATGAGTTTTTATGCAAAAACTGTCTATTTCAACTTAATTCGTCCATCCAAAACGAACTTTGTACTTTGCTATGAAGTTCTACCAGGAATGAGTTTGTATGCAAAAACTGTCTATTTCAACTCAATTCGTCCATCCAAAACGAACTTTGTACTTTGCTATGAAGTTCCACCAGGAATGAGTTTTTATGCAAAAACTGTCTATTTCAACTTAATTCGTCCATCCAAAACGAACTTTGTACTTTGCTATGGAGTTCCACCAGGAATGAGTTTTTATGCAAAAACTGTCTTGTTGTAAACAAACGATGTTTACACCGACCGCTGCTGTCACTGTCGGACATTATATCGTATTTACGAAGTTGTCGGAAGAAAGCTTCACGGTCGGGATATCTGAGTACCGCGGTGAGTGAAGGACTAACCGAAAAAGAATGTATATAAGGGCAGGACGACGCGCGAGACGCCCTTTTTTACCGCTAGAAAACGTTGACGAATAAAGAACTAATTTTTTGGTTCGCTCTAGTGAGATAGCGTTCCTAATTAATTATCGACTTTTTTGCGTTTTCTACATTCCAAAAAATTAGTTTCAACAATTATTAGGAAATCTTCAAATTTCAACAAGTTTGCGATAGTTTGCAAGAATATTTGCGTCGCAAAGCTAAGTTTAGTGCGCGTTTAATTCGCTCGAATCGAAAGTAAATTATCCACCGGGGATAATCGCGATCGCGTAACGAACGATAGTGGATTCCAGTTTATAGTGCGCACGTTTTAAGTGATTCGCGAAATGGAACACGGCGATGACACGGTGCAAGACGGGCAACAGACGAGCCAGCGAGTGGATACTGTATTCCCCTCGGAGGAACAGACGGCTGAACGCGAAAGCGTAGTCGCGACGAATGCGACGCCCTCCTGTTCGGCTCGATCGCCCGTGGCCGTACAAGAATCGTCCCAGAGCGAAGGGATTTTGGGCCACCGGGGCGAGCAGACCGTGCAGACTCCGTGGGGATACTTTCCGGTGAGGCACAGGGATGCCATCGCGCTGGACGCGACACCAGAAGCAGCCCGGCCGTCCCCTTATCACACCAACACGCACGCACAAAATGGCCACACGCAACCGGAGGGTTTAAGACGCGTCACCGATGGCGCATCGAATTCGGCGATGGCGACCGCGCACCGGTCAGCAACCCATGAAGGGTTCATGACCCCTAACCGGGAACACCGGAGGAAGCAGCTCGAACTCGAGCGTTTAAGGATCGAGCTGCAACAACGAAAAATTGAACTCCGCGCGCGCGAGTTGGAGTTTTCAAAAGGGGAGTGTGAAATTGCGCGCGAATCGCAATGCGAGCTAGAAAAAGCAAGTGCTTGGCTGCTGCATCGAGAAAATGGTGGTTCCCTTGATGCTGCTGAAAGGCGCGTTGATATCGGCACGGAACACTTCCGATGTGAGGACAACCCTACCGTGGCCACCAGTAAATATGCACCGACACCGACATGGCCAGCGAACGAAACAGCGAGACGTGACGCGGAATTTCGCGAGTGGCAAAGCGCGATGGAGGATCTCATGTCGCGAGATCCTCGCCGCATAAATGGAACAACGCACCGACCTGGACACGATTTTGGACACAGCACGTTGGCACAACCGCACGCAACCGATCACGACACTTCAGCAGCCGCACACGGACACGATTTCGAACACAGCACGTCTACACACACACACGGAAACCGATACGGACACACCGCCCAACCACACGGACTCGATCACGGTTATTACACGTTTATACCGCCCCGCGGACTTGGTCAGGCAAACAGCACTTTTGCCCAACCGCGCACGAGCGCGCCAGCAACGTACCCGCACAATGTTTTCGTCGACGGGCATGCGGGAACACTTGGAAGCTTGGGATCGACTTTCTTGAGTCAATCCCAAATTGCCGCGCGGAAAGCCAGTGGAAGAGAGCTACCTACGTTTTCGGGTTCCGCAGAACAGTGGCCGCTCTTCATCTCCAGCTACGAGCACTCAACAGCAATCTGCGGGTACTCCGACTACGAGAACCTGCTGAGGCTACAAAAGGCGTTGAAAGGAGCTGCGCTGGAAGCGGTCAGCTCGTTGTTGTTGCTGCCTTCCGGGCTTAAGGAAGCCATAGACGTGCTCAAGCTACGGTTTGGGAGGCCGGAGGTGATCGTTGAAAATTTGATGGAGAAAGTGAGACGTATGCCAGCCCCACGAGCGGATCGGCTAGATACTCTGGTTGAGTTCGGATTCGCGGTGAGGAACCTGTGTGCGACCATCCAAGCATCTGGGCTGCCGGAATATACCTGCAACGTTATCCTGCTGAAGGAGTTGATCGTGAAGCTGCCGTCGGCCACGTGCATCGAGTGGGCGAGGCACCAACAGCAGCTGCCCTCTGTTACGCTGTCGGACTTCGGAAGGTGGATCGGCGAGTTGGCTGCAGCACTCAGCAGGGTAGTTCCGGTGAAGAGCGAACGTTTCGAACGCAGTGGATCCGGCGACTCGGATCGTCGGAGCAGTGTGAAACCGGTACGACCAGATCAGCGCCAGCCCACCACCGCACGTTTGAACATGCACGCCGCCACCACGAGCGGTAAGTACCCACATACAAATGTTTCTAAATGTTCAGCCTGCCAGGGAGAGTGTGCCGCACTGGATACATGCCAGCGATTCCAAACGATGACCGTCGCTGAAAGGAAGGAACATATAAGAGATAAGAAGCTATGCCGAAAATGTCTCAAGTACCATAAGGGGTGGTGTCACCTTAAAACAGTTTGCGGATCCAATGGGTGCGAGGCAATGCACCATAGGTTGCTACATGGTTCTCTGGGAATGACCAATACAACAGAAAAGCATTGTCTTACTCATTCCGGCTCCAACGATCGCACTTTGTTCCGCTACGTACCGGTAACTATGTATGGGAAGGATGGCAGGACGGTTCGAACGTACGCCTTTCTCGACGAAGGTTCGTCATCGACCTTCATCGATCATAGCCTGATGGACGAATTAGGGCTGATCGGAACGTCACGGCCATTGTGTCTCAAGTGGACCGGGGATACTACCAGAGAAGAAAAGGCTTCCGTCCAGCTGGCAGTGCAAATATCAGGTGCATACGAAGGGGCTCCAGTGCATGAGCTGACAAAGGTACACACGGTCAGCAATCTAGCCTTGCCCGCGCAGACGATAGATGGTAAACAACTGCAATCTGCGTATCCACATCTGAAGGGTTTACCGTTCACCTCTTACGTCGATGCCGTACCTCGAGTACTAATTGGTGTAGATAATTGTCGTTTGGGAAAGCCGCTAAAATGTACAGAAGGACGGGTTAATGAACCGATTGCTTCGAAAACTAGGCTGGGCTGGATGATATACGGACCCTGCCCTATTGCAACCGCTAGTGTAACCGGAGGACACAGAAGTTTTCACATCTGCAGCTGCGAAGGTAACGTCGATGGTGTACTCACAAGCGAGGTTAAGGCGTTCTTCTCGTTGGATTCACTGGGTATCACTAAGCCATCACGCTTACTCAAATCCAAGGACGATGAACGTGCCCTGGTGATACTTAACCGAGAAACCAAACTGCAGGGCGATCGATTCGAAACGGGCTTACTATGGAGATATGATGACGTCCGATTGCCATGTAACAAAGCTGCAACGATGAAACGGTACGAGCTCCTGAAACGAAAAATGAGTAAAGATCCGGAGTTAGCTGCGGCGGTTAATCAGAAGATGAGAGATTACATCCAGAAGGGCTACATTCGACGTTTATCAGCGAGTGAGGCGGAGGACAAACGACCAAACGACTGGTTTTTACCTATTTTCCCGGTTACCAACCCTAATAAACCGGGAAAAATTCGCATGGTTTTTGACGCGGCGGCAAAGGTGAGTGGAGTCAGCCTTAATTCGTTCCTTTTAGCGGGACCCGATCTGCTTGCCGGGCTCCTTTCCGTTCTCTTTAAGTTCCGAGAGTTTCGCGTCGCTGTTGTGGGAGACATTCGGGAAATGTTCCATCAAGTGATGATGCGAACGGAAGACCAACGAAGCCAGATGATCCTTTGGGATGGAGACGATCCAAACGGCGATCCAGCCGTATACGTGGTCACCGTGATGACGTTTGGCGCTGCTTGTTCGCCGAGCAGCGCACAGTTCGTGAAGAATCGCAACGCAGAGCGATTCGAGGAAGAGTTCCCGCGTGCGGCAAAATGCATCAAAGACGAGCACTACGTGGACGATATGCTCGTGAATGTGGAAACGGAGGAAGAGGCCGTATGCCTAGCGAAAGAAGTTCGGGATGTTCACCAAAAAGGAGGATTCGAAATCCGGAATTGGGTATCTAATTCGTTAGACGTGGTGAGGCAACTGCAGACACAGGCGGAACATCAGAAAAGCATCGATGTCGGCTACGGTTTAGCAACGGAAAAGGTCCTCGGTATGTGGTGGGACACGGCTTCCGACACGTTTACTTTCCAGCTCTCGACGCAGTTTACTGAAAAGCTACAGGCTGGCAAATCGTGCACAACGAAGCGTAACCTACTCCGGATCCTGATGAGCATCTACGATCCCATGGGTTTGCTCGGGATGTTCCTGATGTATTTAAAAGTTCTCCTGCAAGAGATATGGCGTTCCGGAATAGGATGGGATCAGGAGCTGCATGACCAACCGGCGGAAAAGTGGTTAATTTGGCAACGAGTGCTCCCTGATGTCCAGAAGGTGAGAGTCAGAAGGTGTTATCGAGCGGTTACGTCGATTCGCGCTGGAGTAGAGCTGCATGTGTTTTGCGACGCAAGTGAATGTGGGATGGCCGCGGTCGCTTATTTGAGGTACGAAGAAGACGGAGTTGTGGAATGCTCTCTCGTTGGATCGAAAACTCGTGTGGCTCCGATGCGTTTCGTCTCGATTCCGCGACTAGAGCTACAAGCGGCGGTGATTGGTGCCCGATTAGCGGCTACGATCGTCAACTCACACCGATTGAACATCTCGCGCACGGTGTTTTGGACAGACTCGCGGAACGTGTTGAGTTGGTTGCGTTCTGATCATCGTCGCTATAATCAGTTCGTAGCATTTCGAGTCGGAGAACTGCTCGAAACAACGGAGGTCGAGCAATGGCGTTGGATCCCGACGAAAATGAACGTAGCTGATGACGGGACCAAGTGGACGAAAACACCGGATCTATCGCCAACTAGTCGCTGGTTCAACGGTCCGAGCTTCCTATGGGGCTCTGAATCACTCTGGCCTGGCTCGGAAACAACATCTCCAGACACCCCCGAAGAACTACGTCCCAACGTGTTGCATCATACGGTACAGGAGCCTCTCATTAATTTCCATCGTTTCTCGAAATGGAGAAGGCTTCTACGGGCAGTTGCGTATGTGGTAAGATTTGTCACTAATGTCCGTCGTGCCATCAGGAAAGATGTCATTTTAGGTGAACCGCTAACACAAGAAGAGCTGACATGGGCCGAGCAGATCATCATCACCCAGATACAGGCGGACGTGTATGCGTGTGAAATACGCTCTCTGAAGAAGGATCCCTCTCAGTTGCAGCCGTGGAAGAGCAGGGTGGAGAAGAATAGTCCTCTCTACAAGATATCGCCGGTACTAGACGACCACGGAATAATAAGGATGCGAGGGCGCCTGGCCGGGACGTTGTCGGTCAGCGAAACACTGCAGCAACCGATTATCCTCCCTCGGAAGCATCGTGGAACAGAGTTGTTGATACTCAGCTACCACGAACGATATCGGCACTGTAACCACCGCACGGTTGTTAGCGAGCTGCGAGCTCGCTATTATATACCCCAGGTCCTTGGTGAGTACAACCGTGTACGTAAGTCCTGCCAGCGATGCAAAATAGACGGAGCCACTCCGGAGCCTCCCTCGATGGGAAACGTACCATCCCAACGAGTTGCGGTCGGGCAACGAGCCTTTTCATTTACAGGCGTGGACTATTTTGGACCCCTCCTGGTTGCCGTAGGAAGACGAGTAGAGAAGAGGTGGGGAGTCATATTCACCTGTCTGACGTGCAGAGCTATCCATTTGGAGATGGCTCACTCCCTCACAACGGCGTCCTGCATTATGGCGATTCGGCGCTTCATCGCTAGGCGCGGAAAACCGATAGAGATCATCAGCGATAGGGGAACCAATTTCGTCGGGTCGGCTCGGGAGCTCGAGGAAGCCTTGCAGACAGTGGATGTTAACGCGATGATGGACGAATTCGTTGGGCCCGAGATGAAATGGAGTTTTAATCTGCCAGCCGCACCACATTTCGGCGGATGCTGGGAGAGACTGGTCCGGTCTGTAAAGAAAGTGCTGGGTCAATTTGAGCTTCCACGAAAACCGACGGACGAGGTGCTGATGTCGACGCTAACGGAAATCGAGTTCATCATCAACTCGAGACCACTTACCTACGTGCCGTTGGACGACGAGATGGACACACCGATCACACCAAACCATCTACTACTCGGAAGCTCCAACGGATGCAAGCCGCCCGCCGTATTTGACGACAGTGGTATCGCCGCTAAATCAGCGTGGAGAGCCGCCCAACGCAACGCTGACGTATTCTGGAGGAGATGGGTATCGGAATACCTCCCCACGCTGACCCGTCGATCTAAGTGGTTTGTGTCGGTGCGGCCGATTCAGGTGGGAGATGTAGTGATAGTAGTCGACAATTGTTTGCCGCGGAACAGTTGGCCAAAGGGACGCGTGATCGATGTAGTTAGGGCCCAGGACGGTCAAGTAAGACAGGCAAGCGTCCAAACCGCCAGTGGAATTTATAAGCGACCTGCAACAAAGATTGCGTTATTAGATGTACGGAAAGGAAACTTACCTGTGTGAGCTAGGAATGATAAACAAAATACGGCGCATGGTAAAGTGACAGCGATCGGCAGCGACAGCAACAGGAAGTAGAGTGAGAGTGAGTAGAGGATGAAAGCCAGTTGTCTCACTGCGGGAGGCAATGTTGTAAACAAACGATGTTTACACCGACCGCTGCTGTCACTGTCGGACATTATATCGTATTTACGAAGTTGTCGGAAGAAAGCTTCACGGTCGGGATATCTGAGTACCGCGGTGAGTGAAGGACTAACCGAAAAAGAATGTATATAAGGGCAGGACGACGCGCGAGACGCCCTTTTTTACCGCTAGAAAACGTTGACGAATAAAGAACTAATATTTTGGTTCGCTCTAGTGAGATAGCGTTCCTAATTAATTATCGACTTTTTTGCGTTTTCTACAGTCTATTTCAACTTAATTCGTCCATCCAAAACGAACTTTGTACTTTGCAATGAAGTGCTACCAGGAATGAGTTTTTATGCAAAAACTGTCTATTTCAACTTAATTCGTCCATCCAAAACGAACTTTGTACTTTGCTATGGAGTTCCACCAGGAATGAGTTTTTATGCAAAAACTGTCTATTTCAACTTAATTCGTCCATCCAAAACGAACTTTGTACTTTGCTATGAAGTTCTACCAGGAATGAGTTTTTATGCAAAAACTGTCTATTTCAACTTAATTCGTCCATCCAAAACGAACTTTGTACTTTGCAATGAAGTGCTACCAGGAATGAGTTTTTATGCAAAAACTGTCTATTTCAACTTAATTCGTCCATCCAAAACGAACTTTGTACTTTGCTATGGAGTTCCACCAGGAATGAGTTTTTATGCAAAAACTGTCTATTTCAACTTAATTCGTCCATCCAAAACGAACTTTGTACTTTGCTATGAAGTGCTACCAGGAATGAGTTTTTATGCAAAAACTGTCTATTTCAACTTAATTCGTCCATCCAAAACGAACTTTGTACTTTGCTATGAAGTTCTACCAGGAATGAGTTTTTATGCAAAAACTGTCTATTTCAACTTAATTCGTCCATCCAAAACGAACTTTGTACTTTGCTATGAAGTTCTACCAGGAATGAGTTTGTATGCAAAAACTGTCTATTTCAACTCAATTCGTCCATCCAAAACGAACTTTGTACTTTGCTATGAAGTGCTACCAGGAATGAGTTTTTATGCAAAAACTGTCTATTTCAACTTAATTCGTCCATCCAAAACGAACTTTGTACTTTGCTATGAAGTTCTACCAGGAATGAGTTTTTATGCAAAAACTGTCTATTTCAACTTAATTCGTCCATCCAAAACGAACTTTGTACTTTGCTATGGAGTTCCACCAGGAATGAGTTTTTATGCAAAAACTGTCTATTTCAACTTAATTCGTCCATCCAAAACGAACTTTGTACTTTGCTATGGAGTTCCACCAGGAATGAGTTTTTATGCAAAAACTGTCTATTTCAACTTAATTCGTCCATCCAAAACGAACTTTGTACTTTGCTATGAAGTTCCACCAGGAATGAGTTTTTATGCAAAAACTGTCTATTTCAACTTAATTCGTCCATCCAAAACGAACTTTGTACTTTGCTATGGAGTTCCACCAGGAATGAGTTTTTATGCAAAAACTGTCTATTTCAACTTAATTCGTCCATCCAAAACGAACTTTGTACTTTGCTATGAAGTTCTACCAGGAATGAGTTTTTATGCAAAAACTGTCTATTTCAACTTAATTCGTCCATCCAAAACGAACTTTGTACTTTGCTATGGAGTTCCACCAGGAATGAGTTTTTATGCAAAAACTGTCTATTTCAACTTAATTCGTCCATCCAAAACGAACTTTGTACTTTGCTATGGAGTTCCACCAGGAATGAGTTTTTATGCAAAAACTGTCTATTTCAACTTAATTCGTCCATCCAAAACGAACTTTGTACTTTGCTATGAAGTTCCACCAGGAATGAGTTTTTATGCAAAAACTGTCTATTTCAACTTAATTCGTCCATCCAAAACGAACTTTGTACTTTGCTATGGAGTTCCACCAGGAATGAGTTTTTATGCAAAAACTGTCTATTTCAACTTAATTCGTCCATCCAAAACGAACTTTGTACTTTGCTATGAAGTTCTACCAGGAATGAGTTTTTATGCAAAAACTGTCTATTTCAACTTAATTCGTCCATCCAAAACGAACTTTGTACTTTGCTATGAAGTGCTACCAGGAATGAGTTTTTATGCAAAAACTGTCTATTTCAACTTAATTCGTCCATTCAAAACGAACTTTGTACTTTGCTATGAAGTGCTACCAGGAATGAGTTTTTATGCAAAAACTGTCTATTTCAACTTAATTCGTCCATCCAAAACGAACTTTGTACTTTGCTATGAAGTTCTACCAGGAATGAGTTTTTATGCAAAAACTGTCTATTTCAACTTAATTCGTCCATCCAAAACGAACTTTGTACTTTGCTATGAAGTTCTACCAGGAATGAGTTTTTATGCAAAAACTGTCTATTTCAACTCAATTCGTCCATCCAAAACGAACTTTGTACTTTGCTATGAAGTGCTACCAGGAATGAGTTTTTATGCAAAAACTGTCTATTTCAACTTAATTCGTCCATCCAAAACGAACTTTGTACTTTGCTATGAAGTGCTACCAGGAATGAGTTTTTATGCAAAAACTGTCTATTTCAACTTAATTCGTCCATCCAAAACGAACTTTGTACTTTGCTATGAAGTTCTACCAGGAATGAGTTTTTATGCAAAAACTGTCTATTTCAACTTAATTCGTCCATCCAAAACGAACTTTGTACTTTGCTATGAAGTGCTACCAGGAATGAGTTTTTATGCAAAAACTGTCTATTTCAACTTAATTCGTCCATCCAAAACGAACTTTGTACTTTGCTATGAAGTTCTACCAGGAATGAGTTTTTATGCAAAAACTGTCTATTTCAACTTAATTCGTCCATCCAAAACGAACTTTGTACTTTGCTATGAAGTTCCACCAGGAATGAGTTTTTATGCAAAAACTGTCTATTTCAACTTAATTCGTCCATCCAAAACGAACTTTGTACTTTGCTATGGAGTTCCACCAGGAATGAGTTTTTATGCAAAAACTGTCTATTTCAACTTAATTCGTCCATCCAAAACGAACTTTGTACTTTGCTATGAAGTTCTACCAGGAATGAGTTTTTATGCAAAAACTGTCTATTTCAACTTAATTCGTCCATCCAAAACGAACTTTGTACTTTGCTATGAAGTGCTACCAGGAATGAGTTTTTATGCAAAAACTGTCTATTTCAACTTAATTCGTCCATCCAAAACGAACTTTGTACTTTGCTATGAAGTTCTACCAGGAATGAGTTTGTATGCAAAAACTGTCTATTTCAACTCAATTCGTCCATCCAAAACGAACTTTGTACTTTGCTATGAAGTTCCACCAGGAATGAGTTTTTATGCAAAAACTGTCTATTTCAACTTAATTCGTCCATCCAAAACGAACTTTGTACTTTGCTATGGAGTTCCACCAGGAATGAGTTTTTATGCAAAAACTGTCTATTTCAACTTAATTCGTCCATCCAAAACGAACTTTGTACTTTGCTATGAAGTTCTACCAGGAATGAGTTTTTATGCAAAAACTGTCTATTTCAACTTAATTCGTCCATCCAAAACGAACTTTGTACTTTGCTATGAAGTGCTACCAGGAATGAGTTTTTATGCAAAAACTGTCTTTTTCAACTTAATTCGTCCATCCAAAACGAACTTTGTACTTTGCTATGAAGTTCTACCAGGAATGAGTTTTTATGCAAAAACTGTCTATTTCAACTTAATTCGTCCATCCAAAACGAACTTTGTACTTTGCTATGAAGTTCCACCAGGAATGAGTTTTTATGCAAAAACTGTCTATTTCAACTTAATTCGTCCATCCAAAACGAACTTTGTACTTTGCTATGGAGTTCCACCAGGAATGAGTTTTTATGCAAAAACTGTCTATTTCAACTTAATTCGTCCATCCAAAACGAACTTTGTACTTTGCTATGAAGTTCTACCAGGAATGAGTTTTTATGCAAAAACTGTCTATTTCAACTTAATTCGTCCATGCAAAACGAACTTTGTACTTTGCTATGAAGTTCTACCAGGAATGAGTTTTTATGCAAAAACTGTCTATTTCAACTCAATTCGTCCATCCAAAACGAACTTTGTACTTTGCTATGAAGTTCCACCAGGAATGAGTTTTTATGCAAAAACTGTCTATTTCAACTTAATTCGTCCATCCAAAACGAACTTTGTACTTTGCTATGAAGTGCTACCAGGAATGAGTTTTTATGCAAAAACTGTCTATTTCAACTTAATTCGTCCATCCAAAACGAACTTTGTACTTTGCTATGAAGTTCCACCAGGAATGAGTTTTTATGCAAAAACTGTCTATTTCAACTCAATTCGTCCATCCGATACGAACTTTGTACTTTGCTATGAAGTTCTACCAGGAATGAGTTTTTATGCAAAAACTGTCTATTTCAACTTAATTCGTCCATCCAAAACGAACTTTGTACTTTGCTATGAAGTTCCACCAGGAATGAGTTTTTATGCAAAAACTGTCTATTTCAACTCAATTCGTCCATCCGATACGAACTTTGTACTTTGCAATGAAGTGCTACCAGGAATGAGTTTTTATGCAAAAACTGTCTATTTCAACTTAATTCGTCCATCCAAAACGAACTTTGTACTTTGCTATGGAGTTCCACCAGGAATGAGTTTTTATGCAAAAACTGTCTATTTCAACTTAATTCGTCCATCCAAAACGAACTTTGTACTTTGCTATGAAGTGCTACCAGGAATGAGTTTTTATGCAAAAACTGTCTATTTCAACTTAATTCGTCCATCCAAAACGAACTTTGTACTTTGCTATGGAGTTCCACCAGGAATGAGTTTTTATGCAAAAACTGTCTATTTCAACTTAATTCGTCCATCGAAAACGAACTTTGTACTTTGCTATGAAGTGCTACCAGGAATGAGTTTTTATGCAAAAACTGTCTATTTCAACTTAATTCGTCCATCCAAAACGAACTTTGTACTTTGCTATGGAGTTCCACCAGGAATGAGTTTTTATGCAAAAACTGTCTATTTCAACTTAATTCGTCCATCCAAAACGAACTTTGTACTTTGCTATGAAGTTCTACCAGGAATGAGTTTTTATGCAAAAACTGTCTATTTCAACTTAATTCGTCCATCCAAAACGAACTTTGTACTTTGCTATGGAGTTCCACCAGGAATGAGTTTTTATGCAAAAACTGTCTATTTCAACTTAATTCGTCCATCCAAAACGAACTTTGTACTTTGCTATGGAGTTCCACCAGGAATGAGTTTTTATGCAAAAACTGTCTATTTCAACTTAATTCGTCCATCCAAAACGAACTTTGTACTTTGCTATGAAGTTCCACCAGGAATGAGTTTTCATGCAAAAACTGTCTATTTCAACTAACTTTGTCCATCCAAAACGAACTTTGTACTTTGCTATGAAGTTCCACCAGGAATGAGTTTTCATGCAAAAACTGTCTATTTCAACTAACTTTGTCCATCCAAAACGAACTTTGTACTTTGCTATGAAGTTCTACCAGGAATGAGTTTTTATGCAAAAACTGTCTATTTCAACTTAATTCGTCCATCCAAAACGAACTTTGTACTTTGCTATGAAGTTCTACCAGGAATGAGTTTTTATGCAAAAACTGTCTATTTCAACTTAATTCGTCCATCCAAAACGAACTTTGTACTTTGCTATGGAGTTCCACCAGGAATGAGTTTTTATGCAAAAACTGTCTATTTCAACTTAATTCGTCCATCGAAAACGAACTTTGTACTTTGCTATGAAGTGCTACCAGGAATGAGTTTTTATGCAAAAACTGTCTATTTCAACTTAATTCGTCCATCCAAAACGAACTTTGTACTTTGCTATGGAGTTCCACCAGGAATGAGTTTTTATGCAAAAACTGTCTATTTCAACTTAATTCGTCCATCCAAAACGAACTTTGTACTTTGCTATGAAGTTCTACCAGGAATGAGTTTTTATGCAAAAACTGTCTATTTCAACTTAATTCGTCCATCCAAAACGAACTTTGTACTTTGCTATGGAGTTCCACCAGGAATGAGTTTTTATGCAAAAACTGTCTATTTCAACTTAATTCGTCCATCCAAAACGAACTTTGTACTTTGCTATGAAGTTCCACCAGGAATGAGTTTTTATGCAAAAACTGTCTATTTCAACTTAATTCGTCCATCCAAAACGAACTTTGTACTTTGCTATGAAGTTCCACCAGGAATGAGTTTTTATGCAAAAACTGTCTATTTCAACTTAATTCGTCCATCCAAAACGAACTTTGTACTTTGCTATGAAGTTCCACCAGGAATGAGTTTTTATGCAAAAACTGTCTATTTCAACTTAATTCGTCCATCCAAAACGAACTTTGTACTTTGCTATGAAGTTCCACCAGGAATGAGTTTTTATGCAAAAACTGTCTATTTCAACTTAATTCGTCCATCCAAAACGAACTTTGTACTTTGCTATGGAGTTCCACCAGGAATGAGTTTTTATGCAAAAACTGTCTATTTCAACTTAATTCGTCCATGCAAAACGAACTTTGTACTTTGCTATGAAGTGCTACCAGGAATGACTTTTTATGCAAAAACTGTCTATTTCAACTTAATTCGTCCATGCAAAACGAACTTTGTACTTTGCTATGAAGTGCTACCAGGAATGAGTTTTTATGCAAAAACTGTCTATTTCAACTTAATTCGTCCATCCAAAACGAACTTTGTACTTTGCTATGGAGTTCCACCAGGAATGAGTTTTTATGCAAAAACTGTCTATTTCAACTTAATTCGTCCATGCAAAACGAACTTTGTACTTTGCTATGAAGTGCTACCAGGAATGACTTTTTATGCAAAAACTGTCTATTTCAACTTAATTCGTCCATCCAAAACGAACTTTGTACTTTGCTATGAAGTTCCACCAGGAATGAGTTTTTATGCAAAAACTGTCTATTTCAACTTAATTCGTCCATTCAAAACGAACTTTGTACTTTGCTATGAAGTTCCACCAGGAATGAGTTTTTATGCAAAAACTGTCTATTTCAACTTAATTCGTCCATCCAAAACGAACTTTGTACTTTGCTATGAAGTTCTACCAGGAATGAGTTTTTATGCAAAAACGGTCTATTTCAACTTAATTCGTCCATGCAAAACGAACTTTGTACTTTGCTATGAAGTTCTACCAGGAATGAGTTTTTATGCAAAAACTGTCTATTTCAACTTAATTCGTCCATGCAAAACGAACTTTGTACTTTGCTATGAAGTGCTACCAGGAATGACTTTTTATGCAAAAACTGTCTATTTCAACTTAATTCGTCCATGCAAAACGAACTTTGTACTTTGCTATGAAGTGCTACCAGGAATGAGTTTTTATGCAAAAACTGTCTATTTCAACTTAATTCGTCCATCCAAAACGAACTTTGTACTTTGCTATGAAGTGCTACCAGGAATGAGTTTTTATGCAAAAACTGTCTATTTCAACTTAATTCGTCCATGCAAAACTAACTTTGTACTTTGCTATGAAGTTCTACCAGGAATGAGTTTTTATGCAAAAACTGTCTATTTCAACTTAATTCGTCCATGCAAAACGAACTTTGTACTTTGCTATGAAGTGCTACCAGGAATGACTTTTTATGCAAAAACTGTCTATTTCAACTTAATTCGTCCATGCAAAACGAACTTTGTACTTTGCTATGAAGTGCTACCAGGAATGAGTTTTTATGCAAAAACTGTCTATTTCAACTTAATTCGTCCATCCAAAACGAACTTTGTACTTTGCTATGAAGTTCTACCAGGAATGAGTTTTTATGCAAAAACTGTCTATTTCAACTTAATTCGTCCATCCAAAACGAACTTTGTACTTTGCTATGAAGTGCTACCAGGAATGAGTTTTTATGCAAAAACTGTCTATTTCAACTTAATTCGTCCATGCAAAACTAACTTTGTACTTTGCTATGAAGTTCTACCAGGAATGAGTTTTTATGCAAAAACTGTCTATTTCAACTTAATTCGTCCATCGAAAACGAACTTTGTACTTTGCTATGAAGTGCTACCAGGAATGAGTTTTTATGCAAAAACTGTCTATTTCAACTTAATTCGTCCATCCAAAACGAACTTTGTACTTTGCTATGGAGTTCCACCAGGAATGAGTTTTTATGCAAAAACTGTCTATTTCAACTTAATTCGTCCATCCAAAACGAACTTTGTACTTTGCTATGAAGTTCTACCAGGAATGAGTTTTTATGCAAAAACTGTCTATTTCAACTTAATTCGTCCATCCAAAACGAACTTTGTACTTTGCTATGGAGTTCCACCAGGAATGAGTTTTTATGCAAAAACTGTCTATTTCAACTTAATTCGTCCATCCAAAACGAACTTTGTACTTTGCTATGAAGTTCCACCAGGAATGAGTTTTTATGCAAAAACTGTCTATTTCAACTTAATTCGTCCATCCAAAACGAACTTTGTACTTTGCTATGAAGTTCCACCAGGAATGAGTTTTTATGCAAAAACTGTCTATTTCAACTTAATTCGTCCATCCAAAACGAACTTTGTACTTTGCTATGAAGTTCCACCAGGAATGAGTTTTTATGCAAAAACTGTCTATTTCAACTTAATTCGTCCATCCAAAACGAACTTTGTACTTTGCTATGAAGTTCCACCAGGAATGAGTTTTTATGCAAAAACTGTCTATTTCAACTTAATTCGTCCATCCAAAACGAACTTTGTACTTTGCTATGGAGTTCCACCAGGAATGAGTTTTTATGCAAAAACTGTCTATTTCAACTTAATTCGTCCATGCAAAACGAACTTTGTACTTTGCTATGAAGTGCTACCAGGAATGACTTTTTATGCAAAAACTGTCTATTTCAACTTAATTCGTCCATGCAAAACGAACTTTGTACTTTGCTATGAAGTGCTACCAGGAATGAGTTTTTATGCAAAAACTGTCTATTTCAACTTAATTCGTCCATGCAAAACGAACTTTGTACTTTGCTATGAAGTGCTACCAGGAATGACTTTTTATGCAAAAACTGTCTATTTCAACTTAATTCGTCCATCCAAAACGAACTTTGTACTTTGCTATGAAGTTCCACCAGGAATGAGTTTTTATGCAAAAACTGTCTATTTCAACTTAATTCGTCCATGCAAAACGAACTTTGTACTTTGCTATGAAGTTCCACCAGGAATGAGTTTTTATGCAAAAACTGTCTATTTCAACTTAATTCGTCCATCCAAAACGAACTTTGTACTTTGCTATGAAGTTCTACCAGGAATGAGTTTTTATGCAAAAACTGTCTATTTCAACTTAATTCGTCCATGCAAAACGAACTTTGTACTTTGCTATGAAGTTCTACCAGGAATGAGTTTTTATGCAAAAACTGTCTATTTCAACTTAATTCGTCCATGCAAAACGAACTTTGTACTTTGCTATGAAGTGCTACCAGGAATGACTTTTTATGCAAAAACTGTCTATTTCAACTTAATTCGTCCATGCAAAACGAACTTTGTACTTTGCTATGAAGTGCTACCAGGAATGAGTTTTTATGCAAAAACTGTCTATTTCAACTTAATTCGTCCATCCAAAACGAACTTTGTACTTTGCTATGAAGTGCTACCAGGAATGAGTTTTTATGCAAAAACTG
>NW_026453740.1:0-105479 GCF_943734755.1 Anopheles moucheti
TTTGTACTTTGCTATGAAGTTCCACCAGGAATGAGTTTTCATACAAAAACTGTCTATTTCAACTTAATTCGTCCATCTGATTCGAACTTTTTACTTTGCTATGAAGTTCCACCAGGAATGAGTTTTCATGCAAAAACTGTCTATTTCAACTAAATTGATCCATCCAAAACGAACTTTGTACTTTGCTATGAAGTTCCACCAGGAATGAGTTTTCATGCAAAAACTGTCTATTTCAACTTAATTCGTCCATCTGATTCGAACTTTGTACTTTGCTATGAAGTTCCACCAGGAATGAGTTTTCATACAAAAACTGTCTATTTCAACTTAATTCGTCCATCCAAAACGAACTTTGTACTTTGCTATGAAGTTCCACCAGGAATGAGTTTTCATGCAAAAACTGTCTATTTTAACTAAATTGATCCATCCAAAACGAACTTTGTACTTTGCTATGAAGTTCCACCAGGAATGAGTTTTCATGCAAAAACTGTCTATTTCAACTAAATTGATCCATCCAAAACGAACTTTGTACTTTGCTATGAAGTTCCACCAGGAATGAGTTTTCATGCAAAAACTGTCTATTTCAACTAAATTGATCCATCCAAAACGAACTTTGTACTTTGCTATGAAGTTCCACCAGGAATGAGTTTTCATGCAAAAACTGTCTATTTCAACTAAATTGATCCATCCAAAACGAACTTTGTACTTTGCTATGAAGTTCCACCAGGAATGAGTTTTCATGCAAAAACTGTCTATTTCAACTTAATTCGTCCATCTGATTCGAACTTTGTACTTTGCTATGAAGTTCCACCAGGAATGAGTTTTCATACAAAAACTGTCTATTTCAACTTAATTCGTCCATCTGATTCGAACTTTGTACTTTGCTATGAAGTTCCACCAGGAATGAGTTTTCATACAAAAACTGTCTATTTCAACTTAATTCGTCCATCCAAAACGAACTTTGTACTTTGCTATGAAGTTCCACCAGGAATGAGTTTTCATGCAAAAACTGTCTATTTCAACTAAATTGATCCATCCAAAACGAACTTTGTACTTTGCTATGAAGTTCCACCAGGAATGAGTTTTTATGCAAAAACTGTCTATTTCAACTAACTTTGTCCATCCAAAACGAACTTTGTACTTTGCTATGAAGTTCCACCAGGAATGAGTTTTCATGCAAAAACTGTCTATTTCAACTAAATTGATCCATCCAAAACGAACTTTGTACTTTGCTATGAAGTTCCACCAGGAATGAGTTTTCATGCAAAAACTGTCTATTTCAACTAACTTTGTCCATCCAAAACGAACTTTGTACTTTGCTATGAAGTTCCACCAGGAATGAGTTTTCATGCAAAAACTGTCTATTTCAACTAAATTGATCCATCCAAAACGAACTTTGTACTTTGCTATGAAGTTCCACCAGGAATGAGTTTTTATGCAAAAACTGTCTATTTCAACTAACTTTGTCCATCCAAAACGAACTTTGTACTTTGCTATGAAGTTCCACCAGGAATGAGTTTTTATGCAAAAACTGTCTATTTCAACTAACTTTGTCCATCCAAAACGAACTTTGTACTTTGCTATGCAGTTCCACCAGGAATGAGTTTTCATGCAAAAACTGTCTATTTCAACTAAATTGATCCATCCAAAACGAACTTTGTACTTTGCTATGAAGTTCCACCAGGAATGAGTTTTCATGCAAAAACTGTCTATTTCAACTAAATTGATCCATCCAAAACGAACTTTGTACTTTGCTATGAAGTTCCACCAGGAATGAGTTTTCATGCAAAAAACTGTCTATTTCAACTAAATTGATCCATCCAAAACGAACTTTGTTCTTTGCTATGAAGTTCCACCAGGAATGAGTTTTCATGCAAAAACTGTCTATTTCAACTAAATTGATCCATCCAAAACGAACTTTGTACTTTGCTATGAAGTTCCACCAGGAATGAGTTTTCATGCAAAAACTGTCTATTTCAACTTAATTCGTCCATCTGATTCGAACTTTGTACTTTGCTATGAAGTTCCACCAGGAATGAGTTTTCATACAAAAACTGTCTATTTCAACTTAATTCGTCCATCTGATTCGAACTTTGTACTTTGCTATGAAGTTCCACCAGGAATGAGTTTTCATGCAAAAACTGTCTATTTCAACTAAATTGATCCATCCAAAACGAACTTTGTACTTTGCTATGAAGTTCCACCAGGAATGAGTTTTCATGCAAAAACTGTCTATTTCAACTTAATTCGTCCATCTGATTCGAACTTTGTACTTTGCTATGAAGTTCCACCAGGAATGAGTTTTCATACAAAAACTGTCTATTTCAACTTAATTCGTCCTTCCAAAACGAACTTTGTACTTTGCTATGAAGTTCCACCAGGAATGAGTTTTCATGCAAAAACTGTCTATTTCAACTTAATTCGTCCATCTGATTCGAACTTTGTACTTTGCTATGAAGTTCCACCAGGAATGAGTTTTCATACAAAAACTGTCTATTTCAACTTAATTCGTCCTTCCAAAACGAACTTTGTACTTTGCTATGAAGTTCCACCAGGAATGAGTTTTCATGCAAAAACTGTCTATTTCAACTAACTTTGTCCATCCAAAACGAACTTTGTACTTTGCTATGAAGTTCCACCAGGAATGAGTTTTCATGCAAAAACTGTCTATTTCAACTAAATTGATCCATCCAAAACGAACTTTGTACTTTGCTATGAAGTTCCACCAGGAATGAGTTTTTATGCAAAAACTGTCTATTTCAACTAACTTTGTCCATCCAAAACGAACTTTGTACTTTGCTATGAAGTTCCACCAGGAATGAGTTTTCATGCAAAAACTGTCTATTTCAACTAACTTTGTCCATCTGATTCGAACTTTGTACTTTGCTATGAAGTTCCACCAGGAATGAGTTTTCATACAAAAACTGTCTATTTCAACTTAATTCGTCCATCCAAAACAAACTTTGTACTTTGCTATGAAGTTCCACCAGGAATGAGTTTTCATGCAAAAACTGTCTATTTCAACTAACTTTGTCCATCCAAAACGAACTTTGTACTTTGCTATGAAGTTCCACCAGGAATGAGTTTTTATGCAAAAACTGTCTATTTCAACTAACTTTGTCCATCCAAAACGAACTTTGTACTTTGCTATGAAGTTCCACCAGGAATGAGTTTTCATGCAAAAACTGTCTATTTCAACTAACTTTGTCCATCCAAAACGAACTTTGTACTTTGCTATGAAGTTCCACCAGGAATGAGTTTTCATGCAAAAACTGTCTATTTCAACTAAATTGATCCATCCAAAACGAACTTTGTACTTTGCTATGAAGTTCCACCAGGAATGAGTTTTTATGCAAAAACTGTCTATTTCAACTAACTTTGTCCATCCAAAACGAACTTTGTACTTTGCTATGAAGTTCCACCAGGAATGAGTTTTCATGCAAAAACTGTCTATTTCAACTAAATTGATCCATCCAAAACGAACTTTGTACTTTGCTATGAAGTTCCACCAGGAATGAGTTTTCATGCAAAAACTGTCTATTTCAACTTAATTCGTCCATCTGATTCGAACTTTGTACATTGCTATGAAGTTCCACCAGGAATGAGTTTTCATACAAAAACTGTCTATTTCAACTTAATTCGTCCATCCAAAACGAACTTTGTACTTTGCTATGAAGTTCCACCAGGAATGAGTTTTCATGCAAAAACTGTCTATTTCAACTAAATTGATCCATCCAAAACGAACTTTGTACTTTGCTATGAAGTTCCACCAGGAATGAGTTTTCATGCAAAAACTGTCTATTTCAACTAAATTGATCCATCCAAAACGAACTTTGTACTTTGCTATGAAGTTCCACCAGGAATGAGTTTTCATACAAAAACTGTCTATTTCAACTTAATTCGTCCATCCAAAACGAACTTTGTACTTTGCTATGAAGTTCCACCAGGAATGAGTTTTCATGCAAAAACTGTCTATTTCAACTAACTTTGTCCATCCAAAACGAACTTTGTACTTTGCTATGAAGTTCCACCAGGAATGAGTTTTCATGCAAAAACTGTCTATTTCAACTAACTTTGTCCATCCAAAACGAACTTTGTTCTTTGCTATGAAGTTCCACCAGGAATGAGTTTTCATGCAAAAACTGTCTATTTCAACTAACTTTGTCCATCCAAAACGAACTTTGTACTTTGCTATGAAGTTCCACCAGGAATGAGTTTTCATGCAAAAACTGTCTATTTTAACTAAATTGATCCATCCAAAACGAACTTTGTTCTTTGCTATGAAGTTCCACCAGGAATGAGTTTTCATGCAAAAACTGTCTATTTCAACTAACTTTGTCCATCTGATTCGAACTTTGTACTTTGCTATGAAGTTCCACCAGGAATGAGTTTTCATACAAAAACTGTCTATTTCAACTTAATTGATCCATCCAAAACGAACTTTGTACTTTGCTATGAAGTTCCACCAGGAATGAGTTTTCATGCAAAAACTGTCTATTTCAACTAAATTGATCCATCCAAAACGAACTTTGTACTTTGCTATGAAGTTCCACCAGGAATGAGTTTTCATGCAAAAACTGTCTATTCCAACTAACTTTGTCCATCCAAAACGAACTTTGTACTTTGCTATGAAGTTCCACCAGGAATGAGTTTTCATGCAAAAACTGTCTATTTTAACTAAATTGATCCATCCAAAACGAACTTTGTTCTTTGCTATGAAGTTCCACCAGGAATGAGTTTTCATGCAAAAACTGTCTATTTCAACTAACTTTGTCCATCTGATTCGAACTTTGTACTTTGCTATGAAGTTCCACCAGGAATGAGTTTTCATACAAAAACTGTCTATTTCAACTTAATTGATCCATCCAAAACGAACTTTGTACTTTGCTATGAAGTTCCACCAGGAATGAGTTTTCATGCAAAAACTGTCTATTTCAACTAAATTGATCCATCCAAAACGAACTTTGTACTTTGCTATGAAGTTCCACCAGGAATGAGTTTTCATGCAAAAACTGTCTATTCCATCTAACTTTGTCCATCCAAAACGAACTTTGTACTTTGCTATGAAGTTCCACCAGGAATGAGTTTTCATGCAAAAACTGTCTATTTTAACTAAATTGATCCATCCAAAACGAACTTTGTACTTTGCTATGAAGTTCCACCAGGAATGAGTTTTCATACAAAAACTGTCTATTTCAACTAAATTGATCCATCCAAAACGAACTTTGTACTTTGCTATGAAGTTCCACCAGGAATGAGTTTTCATGCAAAAACTGTCTATTTCAACTAACTTTGTCCATCCAAAACGAACTTTGTACTTTGCTATGAAGTTCCACCAGGAATGAGTTTTCATGCAAAAACTGTCTATTTCAACTAAATTGATCCATCCAAAACGAACTTTGTACTTTGCTATGAAGTTCCACCAGGAATGAGTTTTCATGCAAAAACTGTCTATTTCAACTAAATTGATCCATCCAAAACGAACTTTGTACTTTGCTATGAAGTTCCACCAGGAATGAGTTTTCATGCAAAAACTGTCTATTTCAACTAACTTTGTCCATCCAAAACGAACTTTGTACTTTGCTATGAAGTTCCACCAGGAATGAGTTTTCATGCAAAAACTGTCTATTTCAACTAACTTTGTCCATCTGATTCGAACTTTGTACTTTGCTATGAAGTTCCACCAGGAATGAGTTTTCATATAAAAACTGTCTATTTCAACTTAATTCGTCCATCCAAAACGAACTTTGTACTTTGCTATGAAGTTCCACCAGGAATGAGTTTTCATACAAAAACTGTCTATTTCAACTAACTTTGTCCATCCAAAACGAACTTTGTACTTTGCTATGAAGTTCCACCAGGAATGAGTTTTTATGCAAAAACTGTCTATTTCAACTAACTTTGTCCATCCAAAACGAACTTTGTACTTTGCTATGAAGTTCCACCAGGAATGAGGTTTTCATGCAAAAACTGTCTATTTCAACTAACTTTGTCCATCCAAAACGAACTTTGTACTTTGCTATGAAGTTCCACCAGGAATGAGTTTTCATGCAAAAACTGTCTATTTCAACTAAATTGATCCATCCAAAACGAACTTTGTACTTTGCTATGAAGTTCCACCAGGAATGAGTTTTTATGCAAAAACTGTCTATTTCAACTAACTTTGTCCATCCAAAACGAACTTTGTACTTTGCTATGAAGTTCCACCAGGAATGAGTTTTCATGCAAAAACTGTCTATTTCAACTAAATTGATCCATCCAAAACGAACTTTGTACTTTGCTATGAAGTTCCACCAGGAATGAGTTTTCATGCAAAAACTGTCTATTTCAACTAAATTGATCCATCCAAAACGAACTTTGTACTTTGCTATGAAGTTCCACCAGGAATGAGTTTTTATGCAAAAACTGTCTATTTCAACTAACTTTGTCCATCCAAAACGAACTTTGTACTTTGCTATGAAGTTCCACCAGGAATGAGTTTTTATGCAAAAACTGTCTATTTCAACTAACTTTGTCCATCCAAAACGAACTTTGTACTTTGCTATGAAGTTCCACCAGGAATGAGTTTTCATGCAAAAACTGTCTATTTCAACTAAATTGATCCATCCAAAACGAACTTTGTACTTTGCTATGAAGTTCCACCAGGAATGAGTTTTCATGCAAAAACTGTCTATTTCAACTTAATTCGTCCATCTGATTCGAACTTTGTACTTTGCTATGAAGTTCCACCAGGAATGAGTTTTCATACAAAAACTGTCTATTTCAACTTAATTCGTCCATCTGAATCGAACTTTGTACTTTGCTATGAAGTTCCACCAGGAATGAGTTTTCATGCAAAAACTGTCTATTTCAACTAAATTGATCCATCCAAAACGAACTTTGTACTTTGCTATGAAGTTCCACCAGGAATGAGTTTTCATGCAAAAACTGTCTATTTCAACTTAATTCGTCCATCTGATTCGAACTTTGTACTTTGCTATGAAGTTCCACCAGGAATGAGTTTTCATACAAAAACTGTCTATTTCAACTTAATTCGTCCATCCAAAACGAACTTTGTACTTTGCTATGAAGTTCCACCAGGAATGAGTTTTCATGCAAAAACTGTCTATTTTAACTAAATTGATCCATCCAAAACGAACTTTGTACTTTGCTATGAAGTTCCACCAGGAATGAGTTTTCATGCAAAAACTGTCTATTTCAACTAAATTGATCCATCCAAAACGAACTTTGTTCTTTGCTATGAAGTTCCACCAGGAATGAGTTTTCATGCAAAAACTGTCTATTTCAACTTAATTCGTCCATCCGATACGAACTTTGTACTTTGCTATGAAGTTCCACCAGGAATGAGTTTTCATGCAAGAACTGTCTATTTCAACTAAATTGATCCATCCAAAACGAACTTTGTACTTTGCTATGAAGTTCCACCAGGAATGAGTTTTCATGCAAAAACTGTCTATTTCAACTAAATTGATCCATCCAAAACGAACTTTGTACTTTGCTATGAAGTTCCACCAGGAATGAGTTTTCATACAAAAACTGTCTATTTCAACTAACTTTGTCCATCCAAAACGAACTTTGTACTTTGCTATGAAGTTCCACCAGGAATGAGTTTTCATGCAAAAACTGTCTATTTCAACTTAATTCGTCCATCTGATTCGAACTTTGTACTTTGCTATGAAGTTCCACCAGGAATGAGTTTTCATACAAAAACTGTCTATTTCAACTTAATTCGTCCATCCAAAACGAACTTTGTACTTTGCTATGAAGTTCCACCAGGAATGAGTTTTCATGCAAAAACTGTCTATTTTAACTAAATTGATCCATCCAAAACGAACTTTGTACTTTGCTATGAAGTTCCACCAGGAATGAGTTTTTATGCAAAAACTGTCTATTTCAACTAACTTTGTCCATCCAAAACGAACTTTGTACTTTGCTATGAAGTTCCACCAGGAATGAGATTTCATGCAAAAACTGTCTATTTCAACTAAATTGATCCATCCAAAACGAACTTTGTACTTTGCTATGAAGTTCCACCAGGAATGAGTTTTCATGCAAAAACTGTCTATTTCAACTAAATTGATCCATCCAAAACGAACTTTGTACTTTGCTATGAAGTTCCACCAGGAATGAGTTTTCATGCAAAAACTGTCTATTTCAACTAAATTGATCCATCCAAAACGAACTTTGTACTTTGCTATGAAGTTCCACCAGGAATGAGTTTTCATGCAAAAACTGTCTATTTCAACTTAATTCGTCCATCTGATTCGAACTTTGTACTTTGCTATGAAGTTCCACCAGGAATGAGTTTTCATACAAAAACTGTCTATTTCAACTTAATTCGTCCATCTGATTCGAACTTTGTACTTTGCTATGAAGTTCCACCAGGAATGAGTTTTCATACAAAAACTGTCTATTTCAACTTAATTCGTCCATCCAAAACGAACTTTGTACTTTGCTATGAAGTTCCACCAGGAATGAGTTTTCATGCAAAAACTGTCTATTTCAACTAAATTGATCCATCCAAAACGAACTTTGTACTTTGCTATGAAGTTCCACCAGGAATGAGTTTTTATGCAAAAACTGTCTATTTCAACTAACTTTGTCCATCCAAAACGAACTTTGTACTTTGCTATGAAGTTCCACCAGGAATGAGTTTTCATGCAAAAACTGTCTATTTCAACTAAATTGATCCATCCAAAACGAACTTTGTACTTTGCTATGAAGTTCCACCAGGAATGAGTTTTCATGCAAAAACTGTCTATTTCAACTAAATTGATCCATCCAAAACGAACTTTGTACTTTGCTATGAAGTTCCACCAGGAATGAGTTTTTATGCAAAAACTGTCTATTTCAACTAACTTTGTCCATCCAAAACGAACTTTGTACTTTGCTATGAAGTTCCACCAGGAATGAGTTTTTATGCAAAAACTGTCTATTTCAACTAACTTTGTCCATCCAAAACGAACTTTGTACTTTGCTATGCAGTTCCACCAGGAATGAGTTTTCATGCAAAAACTGTCTATTTCAACTAAATTGATCCATCCAAAACGAACTTTGTACTTTGCTATGAAGTTCCACCAGGAATGAGTTTTCATGCAAAAACTGTCTATTTCAACTAAATTGATCCATCCAAAACGAACTTTGTACTTTGCTATGAAGTTCCACCAGGAATGAGTTTTCATGCAAAAACTGTCTATTTCAACTAAATTGATCCATCCAAAACGAACTTTGTTCTTTGCTATGAAGTTCCACCAGGAATGAGTTTTCATGCAAAAACTGTCTATTTCAACTAAATTGATCCATCCAAAACGAACTTTGTACTTTGCTATGAAGTTCCACCAGGAATGAGTTTTCATGCAAAAACTGTCTATTTCAACTTAATTCGTCCATCTGATTCGAACTTTGTACTTTGCTATGAAGTTCCACCAGGAATGAGTTTTCATACAAAAACTGTCTATTTCAACTTAATTCGTCCATCTGATTCGAACTTTGTACTTTGCTATGAAGTTCCACCAGGAATGAGTTTTCATGCAAAAACTGTCTATTTCAACTAAATTGATCCATCCAAAACGAACTTTGTACTTTGCTATGAAGTTCCACCAGGAATGAGTTTTCATGCAAAAACTGTCTATTTCAACTTAATTCGTCCATCTGATTCGAACTTTGTACTTTGCTATGAAGTTCCACCAGGAATGAGTTTTCATACAAAAACTGTCTATTTCAACTTAATTCGTCCTTCCAAAACGAACTTTGTACTTTGCTATGAAGTTCCACCAGGAATGAGTTTTCATGCAAAAACTGTCTATTTCAACTTAATTCGTCCGTCTGATTCGAACTTTGTACTTTGCTATGAAGTTCCACCAGGAATGAGTTTTCATACAAAAACTGTCTATTTCAACTTAATTCGTCCTTCCAAAACGAACTTTGTACTTTGCTATGAAGTTCCACCAGGAATGAGTTTTCATGCAAAAACTGTCTATTTCAACTAACTTTGTCCATCCAAAACGAACTTTGTACTTTGCTATGAAGTTCCACCAGGAATGAGTTTTCATGCAAAAACTGTCTATTTCAACTAACTTTGTCCATCCAAAACGAACTTTGTACTTTGCTATGAAGTTCCACCAGGAATGAGTTTTTATGCAAAAACTGTCTATTTCAACTTAATTCGTCCATCCAAAACGAACTTTGTACTTTGCTATGAAGTTCCACCAGGAATGAGTTTTCATGCAAAAACTGTCTATTTCAACTAAATTGATCCATCCAAAACGAACTTTGTACTTTGCTATGAAGTTCCACCAGGAATGAGTTTTTATGCAAAAACTGTCTATTTCAACTAACTTTGTCCATCCAAAACGAACTTTGTACTTTGCTATGAAGTTCCACCAGGAATGAGTTTTCATGCAAAAACTGTCTATTTCAACTAAATTGATCCATCCAAAACGAACTTTGTACTTTGCTATGAAGTTCCACCAGGAATGAGTTTTTATGCAAAAACTGTCTATTTCAACTAAATTGATCCATCCAAAACGAACTTTGTACTTTGCTATGAAGTTCCACCAGGAATGAGTTTTTATGCAAAAACTGTCTATTTCAACTAACTTTGTCCATCCAAAACGAACTTTGTACTTTGCTATGAAGTTCCACCAGGAATGAGTTTTCATGCAAAAACTGTCTATTTCAACTAACTTTGTCCATCTGATTCGAACTTTGTACTTTGCTATGAAGTTCCACCAGGAATGAGTTTTCATACAAAAACTGTCTATTTCAACTTAATTCGTCCATCCAAAACGATCTTTGTACTTTGCTATGAAGTTCCACCAGGAATGAGTTTTCATGCAAAAACTGTCTATTTCAACTAACTTTGTCCATCCAAAACGAACTTTGTACTTTGCTATGAAGTTCCACCAGGAATGAGTTTTTATGCAAAAACTGTCTATTTCAACTAACTTTGTCCATCCAAAACGAACTTTGTACTTTGCTATGAAGTTCCACCAGGAATGAGTTTTCATGCAAAAACTGTCTATTTCAACTAACTTTGTCCATCCAAAACGAACTTTGTACTTTGCTATGAAGTTCCACCAGGAATGAGTTTTCATGCAAAAACTGTCTATTTCAACTAAATTGATCCATCCAAAACGAACTTTGTACTTTGCTATGAAGTTCCACCAGGAATGAGTTTTTATGCAAAAACTGTCTATTTCAACTAACTTTGTCCATCCAAAACGAACTTTGTACTTTGCTATGAAGTTCCACCAGGAATGAGTTTTCATGCAAAAACTGTCTATTTCAACTAACTTTGTCCATCCAAAACGAACTTTGTACTTTGCTATGAAGTTCCACCAGGAATGAGTTTTCATGCAAAAACTGTCTATTTCAACTAAATTGATCCATCCAAAACGAACTTTGTACTTTGCTATGAAGTTCCACCAGGAATGAGTTTTCATGCAAAAACTGTCTATTTCAACTTAATTCGTCCATCTGATTCGAACTTTGTACTTTGCTATGAAGTTCCACCAGGAATGAGTTTTCATACAAAAACTGTCTATTTCAACTTAATTCGTCCATCCAAAACGAACTTTGTACTTTGCTATGAAGTTCCACCAGGAATGAGTTTTCATGCAAAAACTGTCTATTTCAACTAAATTGATCCATCCAAAACGAACTTTGTACTTTGCTATGAAGTTCCACCAGGAATGAGTTTTCATGCAAAAACTGTCTATTTCAACTAAATTGATCCATCCAAAACGAACTTTGTACTTTGCTATGAAGTTCCACCAGGAATGAGTTTTCATACAAAAACTGTCTATTTCAACTTAATTCGTCCATCCAAAACGAACTTTGTACTTTGCTATGAAGTTCCACCAGGAATGAGTTTTCATGCAAAAACTGTCTATTTCAACTAACTTTGTCCATCCAAAACGAACTTTGTACTTTGCTATGAAGTTCCACCAGGAATGAGTTTTCATGCAAAAACTGTCTATTTCAACTAACTTTGTCCATCCAAAACGAACTTTGTTCTTTGCTATGAAGTTCCACCAGGAATGAGTTTTCATGCAAAAACTGTCTATTTCAACTAACTTTGTCCATCCAAAACGAACTTTGTACTTTGCTATGAAGTTCCACCAGGAATGAGTTTTCATGCAAAAACTGTCTATTTTAACTAAATTGATCCATCCAAAACGAACTTTGTACTTTGCTATGAAGTTCCACCAGGAATGAGTTTTCATACAAAAACTGTCTATTTCAACTAAATTGATCCATCCAAAACGAACTTTGTTCTTTGCTATGAAGTTCCACCAGGAATGAGTTTTCATGCAAAAACTGTCTATTTCAACTAACTTTGTCCATCTGATTCGAACTTTGTACTTTGCTATGAAGTTCCACCAGGAATGAGTTTTCATACAAAAACTGTCTATTTCAACTTAATTGATCCATCCAAAACGAACTTTGTACTTTGCTATGAAGTTCCACCAGGAATGAGTTTTCATGCAAAAACTGTCTATTTCAACTAAATTGATCCATCCAAAACGAACTTTGTACTTTGCTATGAAGTTCCACCAGGAATGAGTTTTCATGCAAAAACTGTCTATTCCAACTAACTTTGTCCATCCAAAACGAACTTTGTACTTTGCTATGAAGTTCCACCAGGAATGAGTTTTCATGCAAAAACTGTCTATTTTAACTAAATTGATCCATCCAAAACGAACTTTGTACTTTGCTATGAAGTTCCACCAGGAATGAGTTTTCATACAAAAACTGTCTATTTCAACTAACTTTGTCCATCCAAAACGAACTTTGTACTTTGCTATGAAGTTCCACCAGGAATGAGTTTTCATGCAAAAACTGTCTATTTCAACTAAATTGATCCATCCAAAACGAACTTTGTACTTTGCTATGAAGTTCCACCAGGAATGAGTTTTCATGCAAAAACTGTCTATTTCAACTAAATTGATCCATCCAAAACGAACTTTGTACTTTGCTATGAAGTTCCACCAGGAATGAGTTTTCATGCAAAAACTGTCTATTTCAACTAACTTTGTCCATCCAAAACGAACTTTGTACTTTGCTATGAAGTTCCACCAGGAATGAGTTTTCATGCAAAAACTGTCTATTTCAACTAACTTTGTCCATCTGATTCGAACTTTGTACTTTGCTATGAAGTTCCACCAGGAATGAGTTTTCATACAAAAACTGTCTATTTCAACTTAATTCGTCCATCCAAAACGAACTTTGTACTTTGCTATGAAGTTCCACCAGGAATGAGTTTTCATGCAAAAACTGTCTATTTCAACTAACTTTGTCCATCCAAAACGAACTTTGTACTTTGCTATGAAGTTCCACCAGGAATGAGTTTTTATGCAAAAACTGTCTATTTCAACTAACTTTGTCCATCCAAAACGAACTTTGTACTTTGCTATGAAGTTCCACCAGGAATGAGTTTTCATGCAAAAACTGTCTATTTCAACTAACTTTGTCCATCCAAAACGAACTTTGTACTTTGCTATGAAGTTCCACCAGGAATGAGTTTTCATGCAAAAACTGTCTATTTCAACTAAATTGATCCATCCAAAACGAACTTTGTACTTTGCTATGAAGTTCCACCAGGAATGAGTTTTTATGCAAAAACTGTCTATTTCAACTAACTTTGTCCATCCAAAACGAACTTTGTACTTTGCTATGAAGTTCCACCAGGAATGAGTTTTCATGCAAAAACTGTCTATTTCAACTAAATTGATCCATCCAAAACGAACTTTGTACTTTGCTATGAAGTTCCACCAGGAATGAGTTTTCATGCAAAAACTGTCTATTTCAACTAAATTGATCCATCCAAAACGAACTTTGTACTTTGCTATGAAGTTCCACCAGGAATGAGTTTTTATGCAAAAACTGTCTATTTCAACTAACTTTGTCCATCCAAAACGAACTTTGTACTTTGCTATGAAGTTCCACCAGGAATGAGTTTTCATGCAAAAACTGTCTATTTCAACTAAATTGATCCATCCAAAACGAACTTTGTACTTTGCTATGAAGTTCCACCAGGAATGAGTTTTCATGCAAAAACTGTCTATTTCAACTAAATTGATCCATCCAAAACGAACTTTGTACTTTGCTATGAAGTTCCACCAGGAATGAGTTTTCATGCAAAAACTGTCTATTTCAACTAAATTGATCCATCCAAAACGAACTTTGTACTTTGCTATGAAGTTCCACCAGGAATGAGTTTTCATGCAAAAACTGTCTATTTCAACTAAATTGATCCATCCAAAACGAACTTTGTACTTTGCTATGAAGTTCCACCAGGAATGAGTTTTCATGCAAAAACTGTCTATTTCAACTTAATTCGTCCATCTGATTCGAACTTTGTACTTTGCGATGAAGTTCCACCAGGAATGAGTTTTCATACAAAAACTGTCTATTTCAACTTAATTCGTCCATCTGAATCGAACTTTGTACTTTGCTATGAAGTTCCACCAGGAATGAGTTTTCATGCAAAAACTGTCTATTTCAACTTAATTCGTCCATCTGATTCGAACTTTGTACTTTGCTATGAAGTTCCACCAGGAATGAGTTTTCATACAAAAACTGTCTATTTCAACTTAATTCGTCCATCCAAAACGAACTTTGTACTTTGCTATGAAGTTCCACCAGGAATGAGTTTTCATGCAAAAACTGTCTATTTTAACTAAATTGATCCATCCAAAACGAACTTTGTACTTTGCTATGAAGTTCCACCAGGAATGAGTTTTCATGCAAAAACTGTCTATTTCAACTAAATTGATCCATCCAAAACGAACTTTGTTCTTTGCTATGAAGTTCCACCAGGAATGAGTTTTCATGCAAAAACTGTCTATTTCAACTTAATTCGTCCATCCGATACGAACTTTGTACTTTGCTATGAAGTTCCACCAGGAATGAGTTTTCATGCAAGAACTGTCTATTTCAACTAAATTGATCCATCCAAAACGAACTTTGTACTTTGCTATGAAGTTCCACCAGGAATGAGTTTTCATGCAAAAACTGTCTATTTCAACTAAATTGATCCATCCAAAACGAACTTTGTACTTTGCTATAAAGTTCCACCAGGAATGAGTTTTCATACAAAAACTGTCTATTTCAACTTAATTCGTCCATCCAAAACGAACTTTGTACTTTGCTATGAAGTTCCACCAGGAATGAGTTTTCATGCAAAAACTGTCTATTTCAACTAAATTGATCCATCCAAAACGAACTTTGTACTTTGCTATGAAGTTCCACCAGGAATGAGTTTTCATGCAAAAACTGTCTATTTCAACTAACTTTGTCCATCCAAAACGAACTTTGTACTTTGCTATGAAGTTCCACCAGGAATGAGTTTTCATGCAAAAACTGTCTATTTCAACTTAATTCGTCCATCTGATTCGAACTTTGTACTTTGCTATGAAGTTCCACCAGGAATGAGTTTTCATACAAAAACTGTCTATTTTAACTTAATTCGTCCATCCAAAACGAACTTTGTACTTTGCTATGAAGTTCCACCAGGAATGAGTTTTCATGCAAAAACTGTCTATTTCAACTAAATTGATCCATCCAAAACGAACTTTGTTCTTTGCTATGAAGTTCCACCAGGAATGAGTTTTCATGCAAAAACTGTCTATTTCAACTAAATTGATCCATCCAAAACGAACTTTGTACTTTGCTATGAAGTTCCACCAGGAATGAGTTTTCATGCAAAAACTGTCTATTTCAACTAAATTGATCCATCCAAAACAACTTTGTACTTTGCTATGAAGTTCCACCAGGAATGAGTTTTTATGCAAAAACTGTCTATTTCAACTAACTTTGTCCATCCAAAACGAACTTTGTACTTTGCTATGAAGTTCCACCAGGAATGAGTTTTTATGCAAAAACTGTCTATTTCAACTAACTTTGTCCATCCAAAACGAACTTTGTACTTTGCTATGAAGTTCCACCAGGAATGAGTTTTCATGCAAAAACTGTCTATTTCAACTAAATTGATCCATCCAAAACGAACTTTGTTCTTTGCTATGAAGTTCCACCAGGAATGAGTTTTCATGCAAAAACTGTCTATTTCAACTTAATTCGTCCATCCGATACGAACTTTGTACTTTGCTATGAAGTTCCACCAGGAATGAGTTTTCATGCAAGAACTGTCTATTTCAACTAAATTGATCCATCCAAAACGAACTTTGTACTTTGCTATGAAGTTCCACCAGGAATGAGTTTTCATGCAAAAACTGTCTATTTCAACTAAATTGATCCATCCAAAACGAACTTTGTATTTTGCTATGAAGTTCCACCAGGAATGAGTTTTTATGCAAAAACTGTCTATTTCAACTAACTTTGTCCATCCAAAACGAACTTTGTACTTTGCTATGAAGTTCCACCAGGAATGAGTTTTCATGCAAAAACTGTCTATTTCAACTAAATTGATCCATCCAAAACGAACTTTGTACTTTGCTATGAAGTTCCACCAGGAATGAGTTTTCATACAAAAACTGTCTATTTCAACTAACTTTGTCCATCCAAAACGAACTTTGTACTTTGCTATGAAGTTCCACCAGGAATGAGTTTTCATGCAAAAACTGTCTATTTCAACTTAATTCGTCCATCTGATTCGAACTTTGTACTTTGCTATGAAGTTCCACCAGGAATGAGTTTTCATACAAAAACTGTCTATTTCAACTTAATTCGTCCATCCAAAACGAACTTTGTACTTTGCTATGAAGTTCCACCAGGAATGAGTTTTCATGCAAAAACTGTCTATTTCAACTAACTTTGTCCATCCAAAACGAACTTTGTACTTTGCTATGAAGTTCCACCAGGAATGAGTTTTCATGCAAAAACTGTCTATTTCAACTAAATTGATCCATCCAAAACGAACTTTGTACTTTGCTATGAAGTTCCACCAGGAATGAGTTTTTATGCAAAAACTGTCTATTTCAACTAACTTTGTCCATCCAAAACGAACTTTGTACTTTGCTATGAAGTTCCACCAGGAATGAGTTTTCATGCAAAAACTGTCTATTTCAACTAACTTTGTCCATCTGATTCGAACTTTGTACTTTGCTATGAAGTTCCACCAGGAATGAGTTTTCATACAAAAACTGTCTATTTCAACTTAATTCGTCCATCCAAAACGAACTTTGTACTTTGCTATGAAGTTCCACCAGGAATGAGTTTTTATGCAAAAACTGTCTATTTCTACTAAATTGATCCATCCAAAACGAACTTTGTACTTTGCTATGAAGTTCCACCTGGAAGGAGTTTTCATGCAAAAACTGTCTATTTCAACTAACTTTGTCCATCCAAAACGAACTTTGTACTTTGCTATGAAGTTCCACCAGGAATGAGTTTTCATACAAAAACTGTCTATTTCAACTAAATTGATCCATCCAAAACGAACTTTGTACTTTGCTATGAAGTTCCACCAGGAATGAGTTTTTATGCAAAAACTGTCTATTTCAACTTAATTCGTCCATCCAAAACGAACTTTGTACTTTGCTATGAAGTTCCACCAGGAATGAGTTTTTATGCAAAAACTGTCTATTTCAACTAACTTTGTCCATCCAAATCGAACTTTGTACTTTGCTATGAAGTTCCACCAGGAATGAGTTTTCATACAAAAACTGTCTATTTCAACTAAATTGATCCATCCAAAACGAACTTTGTACTTTGCTATGAAGTTCCACCAGGAATGAGTTTTCATGCAAAAACTGTCTATTTCAACTAACTTTGTCCATCCAAAACGAACTTTGTACTTTGCTATGAAGTTCCACCAGGAATGAGTTTTTATGCAAAAACTGTCTATTTCAACTCACTTTGTAAATCCAAAACGAACTTTGTACTTTGCTATGAAGTTCCACCAGGAATGGGTTTTCATGCAAAAACTGTCTATTTCAACTTAATTCGTCCATCCAAAACGAACTTTGTACTTTGCTATGAAGTTCCACCAGGAATGAGTTTTCATGCAAAAACTGTCTATTTCAACTAAATTGATCCATCCAAAACGAATTTTGTACTTTGCTATGAAGTTCCACCAGGAATGAGTTTTCATACAAAAACTGTCTATTTCAACTTAATTCGTCCATCCAAAACGAACTTTGTACTTTGCTATGAAGTTCCACCAGGAATGGGTTTTCATGCAAAAACTGTCTATTTCAACTTAATTCGTCCATCTGATTCGAACTTTGTACTTTGTTATGAAGTTCCACCAGGAATGAGTTTTCATGCAAAAACTGTCTATTTCAACTAAATTGATTCATCCAAAACGAACTTTGTACTTTGCTATGAAGTTCCACCAGGAATGAGTTTTTATGCAAAAACTGTCTATTTCAACTTAATTCGTCCATCCAAAACGAACTTTGTACTTTGCTATGAAGTTCCACCAGGAATGAGTTTTCATGCAAAAACTGTCTATTTCAACTAACTTTGTCCATCCAAAACGAACTTTGTACTTTGCTATGAAGTTCCACCAGGAATGAGTTTTCATGCAAAAACTGTCTATTTCAACTAACTTTGTCCATCCAAAACGAACTTTGTACTTTGCTATGAAGTTCCACCAGGAATGAGTTTTCATGCAAAAACAGTCTATTTCAACTAACTTTGTCCATCCAAAACGAACTTTGTACTTTGCTATGAAGTTCCACCAGGAATGAGTTTTCATGCAAAAACTGTCTATTTCAACTAACTTTGTCCATCCAAAACGAACTTTGTACTTTGCTATGAAGTTCCACCAGGAATGAGTTTTCATGCAAAAACTGTCTATTTCAACTAACTTTGTCCATCCAAAACGAACTTTGTACTTTGCTATGAAGTTCCACCAGGAATGAGTTTTCATGCAAAAACTGTCTATTTCAACTAACTTTGTCCATCCAAAACGAACTTTGTACTTTGCTATGAAGTTCCACCAGGAATGAGTTTTCATGCAAAAACTGTCTATTTCAACTAACGTTGTCCATCCAAAACGAACTTTGTACTTTGCTATGAAGTTCCACCAGGAATGAGTTTTCATGCAAAAACTGTCTATTTCAACTAACTTTGTCCATCCAAAACGAACTTTGTACTTTGCTATGAAGTTCCACCAGGAATGAGTTTTTATGCAAAAACTGTCTATTTCAACTAACTTTGTCCATCCAAAACGAACTTTGTACTTTGCTATGAAGTTCCACCAGGAATGAGTTTTCATGCAAAAACTGTCTATTTCAACTAACTTTGTCCATCCAAAACGAACTTTGTACTTTGCTATGAAGTTCCACCAGGAATGAGTTTTCATGCAAAAACTGTCTATTTCAACTTAATTCGTCCATCCAAAACGAACTTTGTACTTTGCTATGAAGTTCCACCAGGAATGAGTTTTTATGCAAAAACTGTCTATTTCAACTAACTTTGTCCATACAAAACGAACTTTGTACTTTGCTATGAAGTTCCACCAGGAATGAGTTTTCATGCAAAAACTGTCTATTTCAACTAACTTTGTCCATCCAAAACGAACTTTGTACTTTGCTATGAAGTTCCACCAGGAATGAGTTTTTATGCAAAAACTGTCTATTTCAACTAACTTTGTCCATCCAAAACGAACTTTGTACTATGAAGTTCCACCAGGAATGAGTTTTCATGCAAAAACTGTCTATTTCAACTAACTTTGTCCATCCAAAACGAACTTTGTACTTTGCTATGAAGTTCCACCAGGAATGAGTTTTCATGCAAAAACTGTCTATTTCAACTAAATTGATCCATCCAAAACGAACTTTGTACTTTGCTATGAAGTTCCACCAGGAATGAGTTTTCATGCAAAAACTGTCTATTTCAACTAACTTTGTCCATCCAAAACGAACTTTGTACTTTGCTTGAAGTTCCACCAGGAATGAGTTTTCATGCAAAAACTGTCTATTTTAACTAAATTGATCCATCCAAAACGAACTTTGTTCTTTGCTATGAAGTTCCACCAGGAATGAGTTTTCATGCAAAAACTGTCTATTTCAACTTAATTCGTCCATCCGATTCGAACTTTGTACTTTGCTATGAAGTTCCACCAGGAATGAGTTTTCATGCAAAAACTGTCTATTTCAACTAACTTTGTCCATCCAAAACGAACTTTGTACTTTGCTATGAAGTTCCACCAGGAATGAGTTTTCATGCAAAAACTGTCTATTTCAACTAAATTGATCCATCCAAAACGAACTTTGTACTTTGCTATGAAGTTCCACCAGGAATGAGTTTTCATGCAAAAACTGTCTATTTCAACTTAATTCGTCCATCCGATTCGAACTTTGTACTTTGCTATGAAGTTCCACCAGGAATGAGTTTTCATGCAAAAACTGTCTATTTCAACTAACTTTGTCCATCCAAAACGAACTTTGTACTTTGCTATGAAGTTCCACCAGGAATGAGTTTTCATGCAAAAACTGTCTATTTCAACTTAATTCGTCCATCCGATTCGAACTTTGTACTTTGCTATGAAGTTCCACCAGGAATGAGTTTTCATATAAAAACTGTCTATTTCAACTAACTTTGTCCATCCAAAACGAACTTTGTACTTTGCTATGAAGTTCCACCAGGAGTGAGTTTTCATGCAAAAACTGTCTATTTCAACTTAATTCGTCCATCCGATTCGAACTTTGTACTTTGCTATGAAGTTCCACCAGGAATGAGTTTTCATGCAAAAACTGGCTATTTCAACTCAATTGATCCATCCAAAACGAACTTTGTTCTTTGCTATGAAGTTCCACCAGGAATGAGTTTTCATGCAAAAACTGTCTATTTCAACTTAATTCGTCCATCCGATTCGAACTTTGTACTTTGCTATGAAGTTCCACCAGGAATGAGTTTTCATGCAAAAACTGTCTATTTCAACTAACTTTGTCCATCCAAAACGAACTTTGTACTTTGCTATGAAGTTCCACCAGGAATGAGTTTTCATGCAAAAACTGTCTATTTCAACTAAATTGATCCATCCAAAACGAACTTTGTACTTTGCTATGAAGTTCCACCAGGAATGAGTTTTCATGCAAAAACTGTCTATTTCAACTTAATTCGTCCATCCGATTCGAACTTTGTACTTTGCTATGAAGTTCCACCAGGAATGAGTTTTCATGCAAAAACTGTCTATTTCAACTAACTTTGTCCATCCAAAACGAACTTTGTACTTTGCTATGAAGTTCCACCAGGAATGAGTTTTTATGCAAAAACTGTCTATCTCAACTAACTTTGTCCATCCAAAACGAACTTTGTACTTTGCTATGAAGTTCCACAAGGAATGAGTTTTCATGCAAAAACTGTCTATTTCAACTAACTTTGTCCATCCAAAACGAACTTTGTACTTTGCTATGAAGTTCCACCAGGAATGAGTTTTCATGCAAAAACTGTCTATTTCAACTAACTTTGTCCATCCAAAACGAACTTTGTACTTTGCTATGAAGTTCCACCAGGAATGAGTTTTCATGCAAAAACTGTCTATTTCAACTAACTTTGTCCATCCAAAACGAACTTTGTACTTTGCTATGAAGTTCCACCAGGAATGAGTTTTCATGCAAAAACTGTCTATTTCAACTAAATTGATCCATCCAAAACGAACTTTGTACTTTGCTATGAAGTTCCACCAGGAATGAGTTTTCATGCAAAAACTGTCTATTTCAACTTAATTCGTCCATCCGATTCGAACTTTGTACTTTGCTATGAAGTTCCACCAGGAATGAGTTTTCATGCAAAAACTGTCTATTTCAACTAACTTTGTCCATCCAAAACGAACTTTGTACTTTGCTATGAAGTTCCACCAGGAATGAGTTTTCATGCAAAAACTGTCTATTTCAACTAAATTGATCCATCCAAAACGAACTTTGTACTTTGCTATGAAGTTCCACCAGGAATGAGTTTTCATGCAAAAACTGTCTATTTCAACTAACTTTGTCCATCCAAAACGAACTTTGTACTTTGCTATGAAGTTCCACCAGGAATGAGTTTTCATGCAAAAACTGTCTATTTCAACTAACTTTGTCCATCCAAAACGAACTTTGTACTTTGCTATGAAGTTCCACCAGGAATGAGTTTTCATGCAAAAACTGTCTATTTCAACTAACTTTGTCCATCCAAAACGAACTTTGTACTTTGCTATGAAGTTCCACCAGGAATGAGTTTTCATGCAAAAACTGTCTATTTCAACTAAATTGATCCATCCAAAACGAACTTTGTACTTTGCTATGAAGTTCCACCAGGAATGAGTTTTCATGCAAAAACTGTCTATTTCAACTTAATTCGTCCATCCGATTCGAACTTTGTACTTTGCTATGAAATTCCACCAGGAATGAGTTTTCATATAAAAACTGTCTATTTCAACTAATTTTGTCCATCCAAAACGAACTTTGTACTTTGCTATGAAGTTCCACCAGGAATGAGTTTTCATGCAAAAACTGTCTATTTCAACTAACTTTGTCCATCCAAAACGAACTTTGTACTTTGCTATGAAGTTCCACCATGAATGAGTTTTCATGCAAAAACTGTCTATTTCAACTAAATTGATCCATCCAAAACGAACTTTGTACTTTGCTATGAAGTTCCACCAGGAATGAGTTTTCATGCAAAAACTGTCTATTTCAACTAACTTTGTCCATCCAAAACGAACTTTGTACTTTGCTATGAAGTTCCACCAGGAATGAGTTTTCATGCAAAAACTGTCTATTTCAACTAACTTTGTCCATCCAAAACGAACTTTGTACTTTGCTATGAAGTTCCACCAGGAATGAGTTTTTATGCAAAAACTGTCTATCTCAACTAACTTTGTCCATCCAAAACGAACTTTGTACTTTGCTATGAAGTTCCACAAGGAATGAGTTTTCATGCAAAAACTGTCTATTTCAACTAACTTTGTCCATCCAAAACGAACTTTGTACTTTGCTATGAAGTTCCACCAGGAATGAGTTTTCATGCAAAAACTGTCTATTTCAACTTAATTCGTCCATCCGATTCGAACTTTGTACTTTGCTATGAAGTTCCACCAGGAATGAGTTTTCTTACAAAAACTGTCTATTTCAACTAACTTTGTCCATCCAAAACGAACTTTGTACTTTGCTATGAAGTTCCACCAGGAATGAGTTTTCATGCAAAAACTGTCTATTTCAACTAACTTTGTCCATCCAAAACGACCTTTGTACTTTGCTATGAAGTTCCACCAGGAATGAGTTTTCATGCAAAAACTGTCTATTTCAACTAACTTTGTCCATCCAAAACGAACTTTGTACTTTGCTATGAAGTTCCACCAGGAATGAGTTTTCATGCAAAAACTGTCTATTTCAACTAACTTTGTCCATCCAAAACGAACTTTGTACTTTGCTATGAAGTTCCACCAGGAATGAGTTTTCATGCAAAAACTGTCTATTTCAACTAACTTTGTCCATCCAAAACGAACTTTGTACTTTGCTATGAAGTTCCACCAGGAATGAGTTTTCATGCAAAAACTGTCTATTTCAACTAACTTTGTCCATCCAAAACGAACTTTGTACTTTGCTATGAAGTTCCACCAGGAATGAGTTTTCATGCAAAAACTGTCTATTTCAACTTAATTCGTCCATCCGATTCGAACTTTGTACTTTGCTATGAAGTTCCACCAGGAATGAGTTTTCATGCAAAAACTGTCTATTTCAACTAACTTTGTCCATCCAAAACGAACTTTGTACTTTGCTATGAAGTTCCACCAGGAATGAGTTTTTATGCAAAAACTGTCTATCTCAACTAACTTTGTCCATCCAAAACGAACTTTGTACTTTGCTATGAAGTTCCACAAGGAATGAGTTTTATGCAAAAACTGTCTATTTCAACTAACTTTGTCCATCCAAAACGAACTTTGTACTTTGCTATGAAGTTCCACCAGGAATGAGTTTTCATGCAAAAACTGTCTATTTCAACTAAATTGATCCATCCAAAACGAACTTTGTACTTTGCTATGAAGTTCCACCAGGAATGAGTTTTCATGCAAAAACTGTCTATTTCAACTTACTTTGTCCATCCAAAACGAACTTTGTACTTTGCTATGAAGTTCCACCAGGAATGAGTTTTTATGTAAAAACTGTCTATTTCAACTAACTTTGTCCATCCAAAACGAACTTTGTACTTTGCTATGAAGTTCCACAAGGAATGAGTTTTCATGCAAAAACTGTCTATTTCAACTAACTTTGTCCATCCAAAACGAACTTTGTGCTTTGCTATGAAGTTCCACCAGGAATGAGTTTTCATGCAAAAACTGTCTATTTCAACTAACTTTGTCCATCCAAAACGAACTTTGTACTTTGCTATGAAGTTCCACCAGGAATGAGTTTTCATGCAAAAACTGTCTATTTCAACTAACTTTGTCCATCCAAAACGAACTTTGTACTTTGCTATGAAGTTCCACCAGGAATGAGTTTTCATGCAAAAACTGTCTATTTCAACTATATTGATCCATCCAAAACGAACTTTGTACTTTGCTATGAAGTTCCACCAGGAATGAGTTTTCATGCAAAAACTGTCTATTTCAACTAACTTTGTCCATCCAAAACGAACTTTGTACTTTGCTATGAAGTTCCACCAGGAATGAGTTTTTATGCAAAAACTGTCTATCTCAACTAACTTTGTCCATCCAAAACGAACTTTGTACTTTGCTTGAAGTTCCACCAGGAATGAGTTTTTATGCAAAAACTGTCTATTTCAACTAACTTTGTCCATCCAAAACGAACTTTGTACTTTGCTTGAAGTTCCACCAGGAATGAGTTTTTATGCAAAAACTGTCTATTTCAACTAACTTTGTCCATCCAAAACGAACTTTGTACTTTGCTATGAAGTTCCACCAGGAATGAGTTTTCATGCAAAAACTGTCTATTTCAACTTAATTCGTCCATCCGATTCGAACTTTGTACTTTGCTATGAAGTTCCACCAGGAATGAGTTTTCATATAAAAACTGTCTATTTCAACTAACTTTGTCCATCCAAAACGAACTTTGTACTTTGCTATGAAGTTCCACCAGGAGTGAGTTTTCATGCAAAAACTGTCTATTTCAACTAACTTTGTCCATCCAAAACGAACTTTGTACTTTGCTATGAAGTTCCACCAGGAATGAGTTTTCATGCAAAAACTGTCTATTTCAACTAACTTTGTCCATCCAAAACGAACTTTGTACTTTGCTATGAAGTTCCACCAGGAATGAGTTTTCATGCAAAAACTGTCTATTTCAACTTAATTCGTCCATCCGATTCGAACTTTGTACTTTGCTATGAAGTTCCACCAGGAATGAGTTTTCATACAAAAACTGTCTATTTCAACTAACTTTGTCCATCCAAAACGAACTTTGTACTTTGCTATGAAGTTCCACCAGGAATGAGTTTTCATGCAAAAACTGTCTATTTCAACTAACTTTGTCCATCCAAAACGAACTTTGTACTTTGCTATGAAGTTCCACCAGGAATGAGTTTTCATGCAAAAACTGTCTATTTCAACTAACTTTGTCCATCCAAAACGAACTTTGTACTTTGCTATGAAGTTCCACCAGGAATGAGTTGTCATGAAAAAACTGTCTATTTCAACTAACTTTGTCCATCCAAAACGAACTTTGTACTTTGCTATGAAGTTCCACCAGGAATGAGTTTTCATGCAAAAACTGTCTATTTCAACTAACTTTGTCCATCCAAAACGAACTTTGTACTTTGCTATGAAGTTCCACCAGGAATGAGTTTTCATGCAAAAACTGTCTATTTCAACTAACTTTGTCCATCCAAAACGAACTTTGTACTTTGCTATGAAGTTCCACCAGGAATGAGTTTTCATGCAAAAACTGTCTATTTCAACTAACTTTGTCCATCCAAAACGAACTTTGTACTTTGCTATGAAGTTCCACCAGGAATGAGTTGTCATGAAAAAACTGTCTATTTCAACTAACTTTGTCCATCCAAAACGAACTTTGTACTTTGCTATGAAGTTCCACCAGGAATGAGTTTTCATGCAAAAACTGTCTATTTCAACTAACTTTGTCCATCCAAAACGAACTTTGTACTTTGCTATGAAGTTCCACCAGGAATGAGTTTTCATGCAAAAACTGTCTATTTCAACTTAATTCGTCCATCCGATTCGAACTTTGTACTTTGCTATGAAGTTCCACCAGGAATGAGTTTTCATACAAAAACTGTCTATTTCAACTAACTTTGTCCATCCAAAACGAACTTTGTACTTTGCTATGAAGTTCCACCAGGAATGAGTTTTCATGCAAAAACTGTCTATTTCAACTAACTTTGTCCATCCAAAACGAACTTTGTACTTTGCTATGAAGTTCCACCAGGAATGAGTTTTTATGCAAAAACTGTCTATCTCAACTAACTTTGTCCATCCGATTCGAACTTTGTACTTTGCTATGAAGTTCCACCAGGAATGAGTTTTCATGCAAAAACTGGCTATTTCAACTAAATTGATCCATCCAAAACGAACTTTGTTCTTTGCTATGAAGTTCCACCAGGAATGAGTTTTCATGCAAAAACTGTCTATTTCAACTTAATTCGTCCATCCGATTCGAATTTTGTACTTTGCTATGAAGTTCCACCAGGAATGAGTTTTCATGCAAAAACTGTCTATTTCAACTAACTTTGTCCATCCAAAACGAACTTTGTACTTTGCTATGAAGTTCCACAAGGAATGAGTTTTCATGCAAAAACTGTCTATTTCAACTAACTTTGTCCATCCAAAACGAACTTTGTACTTTGCTATGAAGTTCCACAAGGAATGAGTTTTCATGCAAAAACTGTCTATTTCAACTAACTTTGTCCATCCAAAACGAACTTTGTACTTTGCTATGAAGTTCCACCAGGAATGAGTTTTTATGCAAAAACTGTCTATCTCAACTAACTTTGTCCATCCAAAACGAACTTTGTACTTTGCTATGAAGTTCCACCAGGAATGAGTTTTCATGCAAAAACTGTCTATTTCAACTAACTTTGTCCATCCAAAACGAACTTTGTTCTTTGCTATGAAGTTCCACCAGGAATGAGTTTTCATGCAAAAACTGTCTATTTCAACTAACTTTGTCCATCCAAAACGAACTTTGTACTTTGCTATGAAGTTCCACCAGGAATGAGTTTTCATGCAAAAACTGTCTATTTCAACTAACTTTGTCCATCCAAAACGAACTTTGTACTTTGCTATGAAGTTCCACCAGGAATGAGTTTTCATGCAAAAACTGTCTATTTCAACTAACTTTGTCCATCCAAAACGAACTTTGTACTTTGCTATGAAGTTCCACCAGGAATGAGTTTTCATGCAAAAACTGTCTATTTCAACTAACTTTGTCCATCCAAAACGAACTTTGTACTTTGCTATGAAGTTCCACAAGGAATGAGTTTTCATGCAAAAACTGTCTATTTCAACTATATTGATCCATCCAAAACGAACTTTGTACTTTGCTATGAAGTTCCACCAGGAATGAGTTTTCATGCAAAAACTGTCTATTTCAACTTAATTCGTCCATCCGATTCGAACTTTGTACTTTGCTATGAAGTTCCACCAGGAATGAGTTTTCATGCAAAAACTGTCTATTTCAACTAACTTTGTCCATCCAAAACGAACTTTGTACTTTGCTATGAAGTTCCACCAGGAATGAGTTTTCATGCAAAAACTGTCTATTTCAACTAACTTTGTCCATCCAAAACGAACTTTGTACTTTGCTATGAAGTTCCACCAGGAATGAGTTTTCATGCAAAAACTGTCTATTTCAACTTAATTCGTCCATCCGATTCGAACTTTGTACTTTGCTATGAAGTTCCACCAGGAATGAGTTTTCATGCAAAAACTGTCTATTTCAACTAACTTTGTCCATCCAAAACGAACTTTGTACTTTGCTATGAAGTTCCACCAGGAATGAGTTTTCATGCAAAAACTGTCTATTTCAACTAACTTTGTCCATCCAAAACGAACTTTGTACTTTGCTATGAAGTTCCACAAGGAATGAGTTTTCATGCAAAAACTGTCTATTTCAACTAAATTCATCCATCCAAAACGAACTTTGTACTTTGCTATGAAGTTCCACCAGGAATGAGTTTTCATACAAAAACTGTCTATTTCAACTAACTTTGTCCATCCAAAACGAACTTTGTACTTTGCTATGAAGTTCCACCAGGAATGAGTTTTCATGCAAAAACTGTCTATTTCAACTAACTTTGTCCATCCAAAACGAACTTTGTACTTTGCTATGAAGTTCCACAAGGAATGAGTTTTCATGCAAAAACTGTCTATTTCAACTAACTTTGTCCATCCAAAACGAACTTTGTACTTTGCTATGAAGTTTCACCAGGAATGAGTTTTTATGCAAAAACTGTCTATCTCAACTAACTTTGTCCATCCAAAACGAACTTTGTACTTTGCTATGAAGTTCCACCAGGAATGAGTTTTTATGCAAAAACTGTCTATCTCAACTAACTTTGTCCATCCAAAACGAACTTTGTACTTTGCTATGAAGTTCCACCAGGAATGAGTTTTCATGCAAAAACTGTCTATTTCAACTAACTTTGTCCATCCAAAACGAACTTTGTACTTTGCTATGAAGTTCCACCAGGAATGAGTTTTTATGCAAAAACTGTCTATCTCAACTAACTTTGTCCATCCAAAACGAACTTTGTACTTTGCTATGAAGTTCCACAAGGAATGAGTTTTCATGCAAAAACTGTCTATCTCAACTAACTTTGTCCATCCAAAACGAACTTTGTACTTTGCTATGAAGTTCCACCAGGAATGAGTTTTCATGCAAAAACTGTCTATTTCAACTAACTTTGTCCATCCAAAACGAACTTTGTACTTTGCTATGAAGTTCCACCAGGAATGAGTTTTCATGCAAAAACTGTCTATTTCAACTAACTTTGTCCATCCAAAACGAACTTTGTACTTTGCTATGAAGTTCCACAAGGAATGAGTTTTCATGCAAAAACTGTCTATTTCAACTAACTTTGTCCATCCAAAACGAACTTTGTACTTTGCTATGAAGTTCCACCAGGAATGAGTTTTTATGCAAAAACTGTCTATCTCAACTAACTTTGTCCATCCAAAACGAACTTTGTACTTTGCTATGAAGTTCCACCAGGAATGAGTTTTCATGCAAAAACTGTCTATTTCAACTAACTTTGTCCATCCAAAACGAACTTTGTACTTTGCTATGAAGTTCCACCAGGAATGAGTTTTTATGCAAAAACTGTCTATCTCAACTAACTTTGTCCATCCAAAACGAACTTTGTACTTTGCTATGAAGTTCCACAAGGAATGAGTTTTCATGCAAAAACTGTCTATCTCAACTAACTTTGTCCATCCAAAACGAACTTTGTACTTTGCTATGAAGTTCCACCAGGAATGAGTTTTCATGCAAAAACTGTCTATCTCAACTAACTTTGTCCATCCAAAACGAACTTTTTACTTTGCTATGAAGTTCCACCAGGAATGAGTTTTCATGCAAAAACTGTCTATTTCAACTTAATTCGTCCATCCGATTCGAACTTTGTACTTTGCTATGAAGTTCCACCAGGAATGAGTTTTCATGCAAAAACTGTCTATTTCAACTAACTTTGTCCATCCAAAACGAACTTTGTACTTTGCTATGAAGTTCCACCAGGAATGAGTTTTCATGCAAAAACTGTCTATTTCAACTAACTTTGTCCATCCAAAACGAACTTTGTACTTTGCTATGAAGTTCCACAAGGAATGAGTTTTCATGCAAAAACTGTCTATTTCAACTATATTGATCCATCCAAAACGAACTTTGTACTTTGCTATGAAGTTCCACCAGGAATGAGTTTTCATGCAAAAACTGTCTATTTCAACTTAATTCGTCCATCCGATTCGAACTTTGTACTTTGCTATGAAGTTCCACCAGGAATGAGTTTTCATGCAAAAACTGTCTATTTCAACTAACTTTGTCCATCCAAAACGAACTTTGTGCTTTGCTATGAAGTTCCACCAGGAATGAGTTTTCATGCAAAAACTGTCTATTTCAACTAACTTTGTCCATCCAAAACGAACTTTGTACTTTGCTATGAAGTTCCACCAGGAATGAGTTTTCATGCAAAAACTGTCTATTTCAACTTAATTCGTCCATCCGATTCGAACTTTGTACTTTGCTATGAAGTTCCACCAGGAATGAGTTTTCATGCAAAAACTGTCTATTTCAACTAACTTTGTCCATCCAAAACGAACTTTGTACTTTGCTATGAAGTTCCACCAGGAATGAGTTTTCATGCAAAAACTGTCTATTTCAACTAACTTTGTCCATCCAAAACGAACTTTGTACTTTGCTATGAAGTTCCACAAGGAATGAGTTTTCATGCAAAAACTGTCTATTTCAACTAAATTCATCCATCCAAAACGAACTTTGTACTTTGCTATGAAGTTCCACCAGGAATGAGTTTTCATACAAAAACTGTCTATTTCAACTAACTTTGTCCATCCAAAACGAACTTTGTACTTTGCTATGAAGTTCCACCAGGAATGAGTTTTCATGCAAAAACTGTCTATTTCAACTAACTTTGTCCATCCAAAACGAACTTTGTACTTTGCTATGAAGTTCCACCAGGAATGAGTTTTCATGCAAAAACTGTCTATTTCAACTAACTTTGTCCATCCAAAACGAACTTTGTACTTTGCTATGAAGTTCCACCAGGAATGAGTTTTTATGCAAAAACTGTCTATCTCAACTAACTTTGTCCATCCAAAACGAACTTTGTACTTTGCTATGAAGTTCCACCAGGAATGAGTTTTTATGCAAAAACTGTCTATCTCAACTAACTTTGTCCATCCAAAACGAACTTTGTACTTTGCTATGAAGTTCCACCAGGAATGAGTTTTCATGCAAAAACTGTCTATTTCAACTAACTTTGTCCATCCAAAACGAACTTTGTACTTTGCTATGAAGTTCCACCAGGAATGAGTTTTTATGCAAAAACTGTCTATCTCAACTAACTTTGTCCATCCAAAACGAACTTTGTACTTTGCTATGAAGTTCCACAAGGAATGAGTTTTCATGCAAAAACTGTCTATCTCAACTAACTTTGTCCATCCAAAACGAACTTTGTACTTTGCTATGAAGTTCCACCAGGAATGAGTTTTCATGCAAAAACTGTCTATTTCAACTAACTTTGTCCATCCAAAACGAACTTTGTACTTTGCTATGAAGTTCCACAAGGAATGAGTTTTCATGCAAAAACTGTCTATTTCAACTAACTTTGTCCATCCAAAACGAACTTTGTACTTTGCTATGAAGTTCCACCAGGAATGAGTTTTTATGCAAAAACTGTCTATCTCAACTAACTTTGTCCATCCAAAACGAACTTTGTACTTTGCTATGAAGTTCCACCAGGAATGAGTTTTCATGCAAAAACTGTCTATTTCAACTAACTTTGTCCATCCAAAACGAACTTTGTACTTTGCTATGAAGTTCCACCAGGAATGAGTTTTTATGCAAAAACTGTCTATCTCAACTAACTTTGTCCATCCAAAACGAACTTTGTACTTTGCTATGAAGTTCCACAAGGAATGAGTTTTCATGCAAAAACTGTCTATCTCAACTAACTTTGTCCATCCAAAACGAACTTTGTACTTTGCTATGAAGTTCCACCAGGAATGAGTTTTCATGCAAAAACTGTCTATTTCAACTAACTTTGTCCATCCAAAACGAACTTTGTACTTTGCTATGAAGTTCCACCAGGAATGAGTTTTCATGCAAAAACTGTCTATTTCAACTTAATTCGTCCATCCGATTCGAACTTTGTACTTTGCTATGAAGTTCCACCAGGAATGAGTTTTCATGCAAAAACTGTCTATTTCAACTAACTTTGTCCATCCAAAACGAACTTTGTACTTTGCTATGAAGTTCCACCAGGAATGAGTTTTCATGCAAAAACTGTCTATTTCAACTAACTTTGTCCATCCAAAACGAACTTTGTACTTTGCTATGAAGTTCCACAAGGAATGAGTTTTCATGCAAAAACTGTCTATTTCAACTATATTGATCCATCCAAAACGAACTTTGTACTTTGCTATGAAGTTCCACCAGGAATGAGTTTTCATGCAAAAACTGTCTATTTCAACTTAATTCGTCCATCCGATTCGAACTTTGTACTTTGCTATGAAGTTCCACCAGGAATGAGTTTTCATACAAAAACTGTCTATTTCAACTAACTTTGTCCATCCAAAACGAACTTTGTACTTTGCTATGAAGTTCCACCAGGAATGAGTTTTCATGCAAAAACTGTCTATTTCAACTAACTTTGTCCATCCAAAACGAACTTTGTACTTTGCTATGAAGTTCCACCAGGAATGAGTTTTCATGCAAAAACTGTCTATTTCAACTAACTTTGTCCATCCAAAACGAACTTTGTACTTTGCTATGAAGTTCCACCAGGAATGAGTTTTCATGCAAAAACTGTCTATTTCAACTAACTTTGTCCATCCAAAACGAACTTTGTACTTTGCTATGAAGTTCCACCAGGAATGAGTTTTTATGCAAAAACTGTCTATCTCAACTAACTTTGTCCATCCAAAACGAACTTTGTACTTTGCTATGAAGTTCCACCAGGAATGAGTTTTCATGCAAAAACTGTCTATTTCAACTAACTTTGTCCATCCAAAACGAACTTTGTACTTTGCTATGAAGTTCCACCAGGAATGAGTTATTATGCAAAAACTGTCTATCTCAACTAACTTTGTCCATCCAAAACGAACTTTGTACTTTGCTATGAAGTTCCACAAGGAATGAGTTTTCATGCAAAAACTGTCTATCTCAACTAACTTTGTCCATCCAAAACGAACTTTGTACTTTGCTATGAAGTTCCACCAGGAATGAGTTTTCATGCAAAAACTGTCTATTTCAACTAACTTTGTCCATCCAAAACGAACTTTGTACTTTGCTATGAAGTTCCACCAGGAATGAGTTTTCATGCAAAAACTGTCTATTTCAACTTAATTCGTCCATCCAAAACGAACTTTGTACTTTGCTATGAAGTTCCACCAGGAATGAGTTATTATGCAAAAACTGTCTATCTCAACTAACTTTGTCCATCCAAAACGAACTTTGTACTTTGCTATGAAGTTCCACAAGGAATGAGTTTTCATGCAAAAACTGTCTATCTCAACTAACTTTGTCCATCCAAAACGAACTTTGTACTTTGCTATGAAGTTCCACCAGGAATGAGTTTTCATGCAAAAACTGTCTATTTCAACTAACTTTGTCCATCCAAAACGAACTTTGTACTTTGCTATGAAGTTCCACCAGGAATGAGTTTTTATGCAAAAACTGTCTATCTCAACTAACTTTGTCCATCCAAAACGAACTTTGTACTTTGCTATGAAGTTCCACCAGGAATGAGTTTTCATGCAAAAACTGTCTATCTCAACTAACTTTGTCCATCCAAAACGAACTTTGTACTTTGCTATGAAGTTCCACAAGGAATGAGTTTTCATGCAAAAACTGTCTATCTCAACTAACTTTGTCCATCCAAAACGAACTTTGTACTTTGCTATGAAGTTCCACCAGGAATGAGTTTTCATGCAAAAACTGTCTATTTCAACTAACTTTGTCCATCCAAAACGAACTTTGTACTTTGCTATGAAGTTCCACCAGGAATGAGTTTTCATGCAAAAACTGTCTATTTCAACTATATTGATCCATCCAAAACGAACTTTGTACTTTGCTATGAAGTTCCACCAGGAATGAGTTTTCATGCAAAAACTGTCTATTTCAACTTAATTCGTCCATCCGATTCGAACTTTGTACTTTGCTATGAAGTTCCACCAGGAATGAGTTTTCATACAAAAACTGTCTATTTCAACTAACTTTGTCCATCCAAAACGAACTTTGTACTTTGCTATGAAGTTCCACCAGGAATGAGTTTTCATGCAAAAACTGTCTATTTCAACTAACTTTGTCCATCCAAAACGAACTTTGTACTTTGCTATGAAGTTCCACAAGGAATGAGTTTTCATGCAAAAACTGTCTATTTCAACTAACTTTGTCCATCCAAAACGAACTTTGTACTTTGCTATGAAGTTCCACCAGGAATGAGTTTTCATGCAAAAACTGTCTATTTCAACTAACTTTGTCCATCCAAAACGAACTTTGTACTTTGCTATGAAGTTCCACCAGGAATGAGTTTTTATGCAAAAACTGTCTATCTCAACTAACTTTGTCCATCCAAAACGAACTTTGTACTTTGCTATGAAGTTCCACCAGGAATGAGTTTTCATGCAAAAACTGTCTATTTCAACTAACTTTGTCCATCCAAAACGAACTTTGTACTTTGCTATGAAGTTCCACCAGGAATGAGTTTTTATGCAAAAACTGTCTATCTCAACTAACTTTGTCCATCCAAAACGAACTTTGTACTTTGCTATGAAGTTCCACAAGGAATGAGTTTTCATGCAAAAACTGTCTATCTCAACTAACTTTGTCCATCCAAAACGAACTTTGTACTTTGCTATGAAGTTCCACCAGGAATGAGTTTTCATGCAAAAACTGTCTATTTCAACTAAATTGATCCATCCAAAACGAACTTTGTACTTTGCTATGAAGTTCCACCAGGAATGAGTTTTCATGCAAAAACTGTCTATTTCAACTTAATTCGTCCATCCGATTCGAACTTTGTACTTTGCTATGAAGTTCCACCAGGAATGAGTTTTCATGCAAAAACTGTCTATTTCAACTAACTTTGTCCATCCAAAACGAACTTTGTACTTTGCTATGAAGTTCCACCAGGAATGAGTTTTCATGCAAAAACTGTCTATTTCAACTAACTTTGTCCATCCAAAACGAACTTTGTACTTTGCTATGAAGTTCCACAAGGAATGAGTTTTCATGCAAAAACTGTCTATTTCAACTATATTGATCCATCCAAAACGAACTTTGTACTTTGCTATGAAGTTCCACCAGGAATGAGTTTTCATGCAAAAACTGTCTATTTCAACTTAATTCGTCCATCCGATTCGAACTTTGTACTTTGCTATGAAGTTCCACCAGGAATGAGTTTTCATACAAAAACTGTCTATTTCAACTAACTTTGTCCATCCAAAACGAACTTTGTACTTTGCTATGAAGTTCCACCAGGAATGAGTTTTCATGCAAAAACTGTCTATTTCAACTAACTTTGTCCATCCAAAACGAACTTTGTACTTTGCTATGAAGTTCCACAAGGAATGAGTTTTCATGCAAAAACTGTCTATTTCAACTAACTTTGTCCATCCAAAACGAACTTTGTACTTTGCTATGAAGTTCCACCAGGAATGAGTTTTCATGCAAAAACTGTCTATTTCAACTAACTTTGTCCATCCAAAACGAACTTTGTACTTTGCTATGAAGTTCCACCAGGAATGAGTTTTTATGCAAAAACTGTCTATCTCAACTAACTTTGTCCATCCAAAACGAACTTTGTACTTTGCTATGAAGTTCCACCAGGAATGAGTTTTCATGCAAAAACTGTCTATTTCAACTAACTTTGTCCATCCAAAACGAACTTTGTACTTTGCTATGAAGTTCCACCAGGAATGAGTTTTTATGCAAAAACTGTCTATCTCAACTAACTTTGTCCATCCAAAACGAACTTTGTACTTTGCTATGAAGTTCCACAAGGAATGAGTTTTCATGCAAAAACTGTCTATCTCAACTAACTTTGTCCATCCAAAACGAACTTTGTACTTTGCTATGAAGTTCCACCAGGAATGAGTTTTCATGCAAAAACTGTCTATTTCAACTAACTTTGTCCATCCAAAACGAACTTTGTACTTTGCTATGAAGTTCCACCAGGAATGAGTTTTCATGCAAAAACTGTCTATTTCAACTAACTTTGTCCATCCAAAACGAACTTTGTACTTTGCTATGAAGTTCCACCAGGAATGAGTTTTTATGCAAAAACTGTCTATCTCAACTAACTTTGTCCATCCAAAACGAACTTTGTACTTTGCTATGAAGTTCCACAAGGAATGAGTTTTCATGCAAAAACTGTCTATTTCAACTAACTTTGTCCATCCAAAACGAACTTTGTACTTTGCTATGAAGTTCCACCAGGAATGAGTTTTCATGCAAAAACTGTCTATTTTAACTTAATTCGTCCATCCGATTCGAACTTTGTACTTTGCTATGAAGTTCCACCAGGAATGAGTTTTCATACAAAAACTGTCTATTTCAACTAACTTTGTCCATCCAAAACGAACTTTGTACTTTGCTATGAAGTTTCACCAGGAATGAGTTTTCATGCAAAAACTGTCTATTTCAACTAACTTTGTCCATCCAAAACGAACTTTGTTCTTTGCTATGAAGTTCCACCAGGAATGAGTTTTCATGCAAAAACTGTCTATTTCAACTAACTTTGTCCATCCAAAACGAACTTTGTACTTTGCTATGAAGTTCCACCAGGAATGAGTTTTCATGCAAAAACTGTCTATTTCAACTAACTTTGTCCATCCAAAACGAACTTTGTACTTTGCTATGAAGTTCCACCAGGAATGAGTTTTCATGCAAAAACTGTCTATTTCAACTAACTTTGTCCATCCAAAACGAACTTTGTACTTTGCTATGAAGTTCCACCAGGAATGAGTTTTCATGCAAAAACTGTCTATTTCAACTTAATTCGTCCATCCGATTCGAACTTTGTGTTTTGCTATGAAGTTCCACCAGGATTGAGTTTTCATGCAAAAACTGTCTATTTCAACTAACTTTGTCCATCCAAAACGAACTTTGTACTTTGCTATGAAGTTCCACCAGGAATGAGTTTTTATGCAAAAACTGTCTATCTCAACTAACTTTGTCCATCCAAAACGAACTTTGTACTTTGCTATGAAGTTCCACAAGGAATGAGTTTTCATGCAAAAACTGTCTATTTCAACTAACTTTGTCCATCCAAAACGAACTTTGTACTTTGCTATGAAGTTCCACAAGGAATGAGTTTTCATGCAAAAACTGTCTATTTCAACTAAATTGATCCATCCAAAACGAACTTTGTACTTTGCTATGAAGTTCCACCAGGAATGAGTTTTCATGCAAAAACTGTCTATTTCAACTAACTTTGTCCATCCAAAACGAACTTTGTACTTTGCTATGAAGTTCCACCAGGAATGAGTTTTTATGCAAAAACTGTCTATCTCAACTAACTTTGTCCATCCAAAACGAACTTTGTACTTTGCTATGAAGTTCCACAAGGAATGAGTTTTCATGCAAAAACTGTCTATTTCAACTAACTTTGTCCATCCAAAACGAACTTTGTACTTTGCTATGAAGTTCCACCAGGAATGAGTTTTCATGCAAAAACTGTCTATTTCAACTTAATTCGTCCATCCGATTCGAACTTTGTACTTTGCTATGAAGTTCCACCAGGAATGAGTTTTCATACAAAAACTGTCTATTTCAACTAACTTTGTCCATCCAAAACGAACTTTGTACTTTGCTATGAAGTTCCACCAGGAATGAGTTTTCATGCAAAAACTGTCTATTTCAACTAACTTTGTCCATCCAAAACGAACTTTGTACTTTGCTATGAAGTTCCACCAGGAATGAGTTTTCATGCAAAAACTGTCTATTTCAACTAACTTTGTCCATCCAAAACGAACTTTGTACTTTGCTATGAAGTTCCACCAGGAATGAGTTTTCATGCAAAAACTGTCTATTTCAACTAAATTGATCCATCCGAAACGAACTTTGTACTTTGCTATGAAGTTCCACCAGGAATGAGTTTTCATGCAAAAACTGTCTATTTCAACTAACTTTGTCCATCCAAAACGAACTTTGTACTTTGCTATGAAGTTCCACCAGGAATGAGTTTTCATGCAAAAACTGTCTATTTCAACTTAATTCGTCCATCCGATTCGAACTTTGTACTTTGCTATGAAGTTCCACCAGGAATGAGTTTTCATACAAAAACTGTCTATTTCAACTAACTTTGTCCATCCAAAACGAACTTTGTACTTTGCTATGAAGTTCCACCAGGAATGAGTTTTCATGCAAAAACTGTCTATTTCAACTAACTTTGTCCATCCAAAACGAACTTTGTACTTTGCTATGAAGTTCCACCAGGAATGAGTTTTCATGCAAAAACTGTCTATTTCAACTAACTTTGTCCATCCAAAACGAACTTTGTACTTTGCTATGAAGTTCCACCAGGAATGAGTTTTCATGCAAAAACTGTCTATTTCAACTAACTTTGTCCATCCAAAACGAACTTTGTACTTTGCTATGAAGTTCCACCAGGAATGAGTTTTCATGCAAAAACTGTCTATTTCAACTAAATTGATCCATCCGAAACGAACTTTGTACTTTGCTATGAAGTTCCACCAGGAATGAGTTTTCATGCAAAAACTGTCTATTTCAACTAACTTTGTCCATCCAAAACGAACTTTGTACTTTGCTATGAAGTTCCACCAGGAATGAGTTTTCATGCAAAAACTGTCTATTTCAACTTAATTCGTCCATCCGATTCGAACTTTGTACTTTGCTATGAAGTTCCACCAGGAAAGAGTTTTTATGCAAAAACTGTCTATTTCAACTAACTTTGTCCATCCAAAACGAACTTTGTACTTTGCTATGAAGTTCCACCAGGAATGAGTTTTCATGCAAAAACTGTCTATTTCAACTAACTTTGTCCATCCAAAACGAACTTTGTACTTTGCTATGAAGTTCCACCAGGAATGAGTTTTCATGCAAAAACTGTCTATTTCAACTAACTTTGTCCATCCAAAACGAACTTTGTACTTTGCTATGAAGTTCCACCAGGAATGAGTTTTCATGCAAAAACTGTCTATTTCAACTAAATTGATCCATCCAAAACGAACTTTGTACTTTGCTATGAAGTTCCACCAGGAATGAGTTTTTATGCAAAAACTGTCTATTTCAACTAAATTGATCCATCCAAAACGAACTTTGTACTTTGCTATGAAGTTCCACCAGGAATGAGTTTTTATGCAAAAATTATCTATTTCAACTAACTTTGTCCATCCAAAACGAACTTTGTACTTTGCTATGAAGTTCCACCAGGAATGAGTTTTCATGCAAAAACTGTCTATTTCAACTAACTTTGTCCATCCAAAACGAACTTTGTACTTTGCTATGAAGTTCCACCAGGAATGAGTTTTCATGCAAAAACTGTCTATTTCAACTAAATTGATCCATCCAAAACGAACTTTGTACTTTCCTATGAAGTTCCACCAGGAATGAGTTTTTATGCAAAAACTGTCTATTTCAACTTAATTCGTCCATCCAAAACGAACTTTGTACTTTGCTATGAAGTTCCACCAGGAATGAGTTTTCATGCAAAAACTGTCTATTTCAACTAACTTTGTCCATCCAAAACGAACTTTGTACTTTGCTATGAAGTTCCACCAGGAATGAGTTTTCATGCAAAAACTGTCTATTTCAACTAACTTTGTAAATCCAAAACGAACTTTGTACTTTGCTATGAAGTTCCACCTGGAATGAGTTTTCATGCAAAAACTGTCTATTTCAACTAACTTTGTCCATCCAAAACGAACTTTGTACTTTGCTATGAAGTTCCACCAGGAATGAGTTTTTATGCAAAAACTGTCTATTTCAACTAAATTGATCCATCCAAAACGAACTTTGTACTTTGCTATGAAGTTCCACCAGGAATAAGTTTTCATGCAAAAACTGTCTATTTCAACTAAATTGATCCATCCAAAACGAACTTTGTACTTTGCTATGAAGTTCCACCAGGAATGAGTTTTCATGCAAAAACTGTCTATTTCAACTAACTTTGTCCATCCAAAACGAACTTTGTACTTTGCTATGAAGTTCCACCAGGAATGAGTTTTCATGCAAAAACTGTCTATTTCAACTAACTTTGTCCATCCAAAACGAACTTTGTACTTTGCTATGAAGTTCCACCAGGAATGAGTTTTCATGCAAAAACTGTCTATTTCAACTAAATTGATCCATCCAAAACGAACTTTGTACTTTGCTATGAAGTTCCACCAGGAATGAGTTTTCATGCAAAAACTGTCTATTTCAACTAAATTGATCCATCCAAAACGAACTTTGTACTTTGCTATGAAGTTCCACCAGGAATGAGTTTTCATGCAAAAACTGTCTATTTCAACTTAATTCGTCCATCCAAAACGAACTTTGTACTTTGCTATGAAGTTCCACCAGGAATGAGTTTTCATGCAAAAACTGTCTATTTCAACTAACTTTGTCCATCCAAAACGAACTTTGTACTTTCCTATGAAGTTCCACCAGGAATGAGTTTTTATGCAAAAACTGTCTATTTCAACTTAATTCGTCCATCCAAAACGAACTTTGTACTTTGCTATGAAGTTCCACCAGGAATGAGTTTTCATGCAAAAACTGTCTATTTCAACTAACTTTGTCCATCCAAAACGAACTTTGTACTTTGCTATGAAGTTCCACCAGGAATGAGTTTTCATGCAAAAACTGTCTATTTCAACTAAATTGATCCATCCAAAACGAACTTTGTACTTTGCTATGAAGTTCCACCAGGAATGAGTTTTTATGCAAAAACTGTCTATTTCAACTAAATTGATCCATCCAAAACGAACTTTGTACTTTGCTATGAAGTTCCACCAGGAATGAGTTTTTATGCAAAAATTATCTATTTCAACTAACTTTGTCCATCAAAAACGAACTTTGTACTTTGCTATGAAGTTCCACCAGGAATGAGTTTTCATGCAAAAACTATCTATTTCAACTAACTTTGTAAATCCAAAACGAACTTTGTACTTTGCTATGAAGTTCCACCTGGAATGAGTTTTCATGCAAAAACTGTCTATTTCAACTAACTTTGTCCATCCAAAACGAACTTTGTACTTTGCTATGAAGTTCCACCAGAAGTGTGTTTTCATACAAAAACTGTTAATTACAACTAACTTTGTCCATCCAAAACGAACTTTGTACTTTGATATGAAGTTCCACCAGAAGTGTGTTTTCATACAAAAACTGTTAATTACAACTAACTTTGTCCATCCAAAACGAACTTTGTACTTTGATATGAAGTTCCACCAGACGTGTGTTTTCATACAAAAACTGTTAATTACAACTAACTTTGTCCATCCAAAACGAACTTTGTACTTTGCTATGAAGTTCCACCAGGAATGAGTTTTCATGCAAAAACTATCTATTTCAACTAACTTTGTAAATCCAAAACGAACTTTGTACTTTGCTATGAAGTTCCACCTGGAATGAGTTTTCATGCAAAAACTGTCTATTTCAACTAACTTTGTCCATCCAAAACGAACTTTGTACTTTGCTATGAAGTTCCACCAGAAGTGTGTTTTCATACAAAAACTGTTAATTACAACTAACTTTGTCCATCCGATTCGAACTTTGTTCTTTGATTTGAAGTTCCACCAGAAGTGTGTTTTCATACAAAAACTGTTAATTACAACTAACTTTGTCCATCCAAAACGAACTTTGTACTTTGCTATGAAGTTCCACCAGAAGTGTGTTTTCATAAAAAAGCTGTTAATTACAACTAACTTTGTCCATCCAAAACGAACTTTGTACTTTGCTATGAAGTTCCACCAGGAATGAGTTTTCATGCAAAAACTGTCTATTTCAACTAAATTGATCCATCCAAAACGAACTTTGTACTTTGCTATGAAGTTCCACCAGGAATGAGTTTTTATGCAAAAACTGTCTATTTCAACTTAATTCGTCCATCCAAAACGAACTCTGTACTTTGCTATGAAGTTCCACCAGGAATGAGTTTTCATGCAAAAACTGTCTATTTCAACTTAATTCGTCCATCCAAAACGAACTTTGTACTTTGCTATGAAGTTCCACCAGGAATGAGTTTTTATGCAAAAACTGTCTATTTCAACTAACTTTGTAAATCCAAAACGAACTTTGTACTTTGCTATGAAGTTCCACCTGGAATGAGTTTTCATGCAAAAACTGTCTATTTCAACTAACTTTGTCCATCCAAAACGAACTTTGTACTTTACTATGAAGTTCCACCAGGAATGAGTTTTCATACAAAAACTGTCTATTTCAACTTAATTCGTCCATCCAAAACGAACTTTGTACTTTGCTATGAAGTTCCACCAGGAATGAGTTTTCATGCAAAAACTGTCTATTTCAACTAACTTTGTCCATCCAAAACGAACTTTGTACTTTGCTATGAAGTTCCACCAGGAATGAGTTTTCATGCAAAAACTGTCTATTTCAACTAAATTGATCCATCCAAAACGAACTTTGTACTTTGCTATGAAGTTCCACCAGGAAAGAGTTTTTATGCAAAAACTGTCTATTTCAACTAACTTTGTCCATCCAAAACGAACTTTGTACTTTGCTATGAAGTTCCACCAGGAATGAGTTTTCATGCAAAAACTGTCTATTTCAACTAACTTTGTCCATCCAAAACGAACTTTGTACTTTGCTATGAAGTTCCACCAGGAATGAGTTTTCATGCAAAAACTGTCTATTTCAACTAACTTTGTCCATCCAAAACGAACTTTGTACTTTGCTATGAAGTTCCACCAGGAATGAGTTTTCATGCAAAAACTGTCTATTTCAACTAAATTGATCCATCCAAAACGAACTTTGTACTTTGCTATGAAGTTCCACCAGGAATGAGTTTTTTATGCAAAAACTGTCTATTTCAACTAACTTTGTCCATCCAAAACGAACTTTGTACTTTGCTATGAAGTTCCACCAGGAATGAGTTTTCATGCAAAAACTGTCTATTTCAACTAACTTTGTCCATCCAAAACGAACTTTGTACTTTGCTATGAAGTTCCACCAGGAATGAGTTTTCATGCAAAAACTGTCTATTTCAACTAAATTGATCCATCCAAAACGAACTTTGTACTTTGCTATGAAGTTCCACCAGGAATGAGTTTTCATGCAAAAACTGTCTATTTCAACTAACTTTGTCCATCCAAAACGAACTTTGTACTTTGCTATGAAGTTCCACCAGGAAAGAGTTTTTATGCAAAAACTGTCTATTTCAACTAACTTTGTCCATCCAAAACGAACTTTGTACTTTGCTATGAAGTTCCACCAGGAATGAGTTTTCATGCAAAAACTGTCTATTTCAACTAACTTTGTCCATCCAAAACGAACTTTGTACTTTGCTATGAAGTTCCACCAGGAATGAGTTTTCATGCAAAAACTGTCTATTTCAACTAACTTTGTCCATCCAAAACGAACTTTGTACTTTGCTATGAAGTTCCACCAGGAATGAGTTTTCATGCAAAAACTGTCTATTTCAACTAAATTGATCCATCCAAAACGAACTTTGTACTTTGCTATGAAGTTCCACCAGGAATGAGTTTTTATGCAAAAACTGTCTATTTCAACTAACTTTGTCCATCCAAAACGAACTTTGTACTTTGCTATGAAGTTCCACCAGGAATGAGTTTTCATGCAAAAACTGTCTATTTCAACTAAATTGATCCATCCAAAACGAACTTTGTACTTTGCTATGAAGTTCCACCAGGAATGAGTTTTTATGCAAAAACTGTCTATTTCAACTAACTTTGTCCATCCAAAACGAACTTTGTACTTTGCTATGAAGTTCCACCAGGAATGAGTTTTCATGCAAAAACTGTCTATTTCAACTAAATTGATCCATCCAAAACGAACTTTGTACTTTGCTATGAAGTTCCACCAGGAAAGAGTTTTTATGCAAAAACTGTCTATTTCAACTAACTTTGTCCATCCAAAACGAACTTTGTACTTTGTTATGAAGTTCCACCAGGAATGAGTTTTCATGCAAAAACTGTCTATTTCAACTAACTTTGTCCATCCAAAACGAACTTTGTACTTTGCTATGAAGTTCCACCAGGAATGAGTTTTCATGCAAAAACTGTCTATTTCAACTAAATTGATCCATCCAAAACGAACTTTGTACTTTGCTATGAAGTTCCACCAGGAATGAGTTTTTATGCAAAAACTGTCTATTTCAACTTAATTCGTCCATCCAAAACGAACTTTGTACTTTGCTATGAAGTTCCACCAGGAATGAGTTTTCATGCAAAAACTGTCTATTTCAACTAACTTTGTCCATCCAAAACGAACTTTGTACTTTGCTATGAAGTTCCACCAGGAATGAGTTTTCATGCAAAAACCGTCTATTTCAACTTAATTCGTCCATCCAAAACGAACTTTGTACTTTGCTATGAAGTTCCACCAGGAATGAGTTTTCATGCAAAAACTGTCTATTTCAACTAACTTTGTCCATCCAAAACGAACTTTGTACTTTGCTATGAAGTTCCACCAGGAATGAGTTTTTATGCAAAAACTGTCTATTTCAACTAAATTGATCCATCCAAAACGAACTTTGTACTTTGCTATGAAGTTCCACCAGGAATGAGTTTTTATGCAAAAACTGTCTATTTCAACTTATTTCGTCCATCCAAAACGAACTTTGTACTTTGCTATGAAGTTCCACCAGGAATGAGTTTTCATGCAAAAACTGTCTATTTCAACTAACTTTGTAAATCCAAAACGAACTTTGTACTTTGCTATGAAGTTCCACCTGGAATGAGTTTTCATGCAAAAACTGTCTATTTCAACTAACTTTGTCCATCCAAAACGAACTTTGTACTTTGCTATGAAGTTCCACCAGGAATGAGTTTTCATGCAAAAACTGTCTATTTCAACTAACTTTGTCCATCCAAAACGAACTTTGTACTTTGCTATGAAGTTCCACCAGGAATGAGTTTTCATGCAAAAACTGTCTATTTCAACTAAATTGATCCATCCAAAACGAACTTTGTACTTTGCTATGAAGTTCCACCAGGAATGAGTTTTTATGCAAAAACTGTCTATTTCAACTTAATTCGTCCATCCAAAACGAACTTTGTACTTTGCTATGAAGTTCCACCAGGAATGAGTTTTCATGCAAAAACTGTCTATTTCAACTAACTTTGTCCATCCAAAACGAACTTTGTACTTTGCTATGAAGTTCCACCAGGAATGAGTTTTCATGCAAAAACTGTCTATTTCAACTAAATTGATCCATCCAAAACGAACTTTGTACTTTGCTATGAAGTTCCACCAGGAATGAGTTTTTATGCAAAAACTGTCTATTTCAACTAACTTTGTCCATCCAAAACGAACTTTGTACTTTGCTATGAAGTTCCACCAGGAATGAGTTTTCATGCAAAAACTGTCTATTTCAACTAAATTGATCCATCCAAAACGAACTTTGTACTTTGCTATGAAGTTCCACCAGGAATGAGTTTTCATGCAAAAACTGTCTATTTCAACTAACTTTGTCCATCCAAAACGAACTTTGTACTTTGCTATGAAGTTCCACCAGGAATGAGTTTTCATGCAAAAACTGTCTATTTCAACTAAATTGATCCATCCAAAACGAACTTTGTACTTTGCTATGAAGTTCCACCAGGAATGAGTTTTCATGCAAAAACTGTCTATTTCAACTAACTTTGTCCATCCAAAACGAACTTTGTACTTTGCTATGAAGTTCCACCAGGAATGAGTTTTCATGCAAAAACTGTCTATTTCAACTAAATTGATCCATCCAAAACGAACTTTGTACTTTGCTATGAAGTTCCACCAGGAATGAGTTTTCATGCAAAAACTGTCTATTTCAACTTAATTCGTCCATCCAAAACGAACTTTGTACTTTGCTATGAAGTTCCACCAGGAATGAGTTTTCATGCAAAAACTGTCTATTTCAACTAACTTTGTCCATCCAAAACGAACTTTGTACTTTGCTATGAAGTTCCACCAGGAATGAGTTTTCATGCAAAAACTGTCTATTTCAACTAAATTGATCCATCCAAAACGAACTTTGTACTTTGCTATGAAGTTCCACCAGGAATGAGTTTTCATGCAAAAACTGTCTATTTCAACTAACTTTGTCCATCCAAAACGAACTTTGTACTTTGCTATGAAGTTCCACCAGGAATGAGTTTTCATGCAAAAACTGTCTATTTCAACTAACTTTGTCCATCCAAAACGAACTTTGTACTTTGCTATGAAGTTCCACCAGGAATAAGTTTTCATGCAAAAACTGTCTATTTCAACTAACTTTGTCCATCCAAAACGAACTTTGTACTTTACTATGAAGTTCCACCAGGAATGAGTTTTCATACAAAAACTGTCTATTTCAACTTAATTCGTCCATCCAAAACGAACTTTGTACTTTGCTATGAAGTTCCACCAGGAATGAGTTTTTATGCAAAAACTGTCTATTTCAACTAACTTTGTCCATCCAAAACGAACTTTGTACTTTGCTATGAAGTTCCACCAGGAATGAGTTTTCATGCAAAAACTGTCTATTTCAACTAAATTGATCCATCCGAAACGAACTTTGTACTTTGCTATGAAGTTCCACCAGGAATGAGTTTTCATGCAAAAACTGTCTATTTCAACTAACTTTGTCCATCCAAAACGAACTTTGTACTTTGCTATGAAGTTCCACCAGGAATGAGTTTTCATGCAAAAACTGTCTATTTCAACTTAATTCGTCCATCCGATTCGAACTTTGTACTTTGCTATGAAGTTCCACCAGGAATGAGTTTTCATACAAAAACTGTCTATTTCAACTAACTTTGTCCATCCAAAACGAACTTTGTACTTTGCTATGAAGTTCCACCAGGAATGAGTTTTCATGCAAAAACTGTCTATTTCAACTAACTTTGTCCATCCAAAACGAACTTTGTACTTTGCTATGAAGTTCCACCAGGAATGAGTTTTCATGCAAAAACTGTCTATTTCAACTAACTTTGTCCATCCAAAACGAACTTTGTACTTTGCTATGAAGTTCCACCAGGAATGAGTTTTCATGCAAAAACTGTCTATTTCAACTAAATTGATCCATCCAAAACGAACTTTGTACTTTGCTATGAAGTTCCACCAGGAATGAGTTTTCATGCAAAAACTGTCTATTTCAACTAAATTGATCCATCCAAAACGAACTTTGTACTTTGCTATGAAGTACCACCAGGAATGAGTTTTTATGCAAAAACTGTCTATTTCAACTTAATTCGTCCATCCAAAACGAACTTTGTACTTTGCTATGAAGTTCCACCAGGAATGAGTTTTCATGCAAAAACTGTCTATTTCTACTAAATTGATCCATCCAAAACGAACTTTGTACTTTGCTATGAAGTTCCACCAGGACTGAGTTTTTATGCAAAAACTGTCTATTTCAACTTAATTCGTCCATTAAAAACGAACTTTGTACTTTGCTATGAAGTTCCACCAGGAATGAGTTTTCATGCAAAAACTGTCTATTTCAACTAACTTTGTCCATCCAAAACGAACTTTGTACTTTGCTATGAAGTTCCACCAGGAATGAGTTTTCATGCAAAAACTGTCTATTTCTACTAAATTGATCCATCCAAAACGAACTTTGTACTTTGCTATGAAGTTCCACCAGGAATGAGTTTTCATGCAAAAACTGTCTATTTCAACTAACTTTGTCCATCCAAAACGAACTTTGTACTTTGCTATGAAGTTCCACCAGGAATGAGTTTTCATGCAAAAACTGTCTATTTCAACTAAATTGATCCATCCAAAACGAACTTTGTACTTTGCTATGAAGTTCCACCAGGAATGAGTTTTCATGCAAAAACTGTCTATTTCAACTTAATTCGTCCATCCAAAACGAACTTTGTACTTTGCTATGAAGTTCCACCAGGAATGAGTTTTCATGCAAAAACTGTCTATTTCAACTAACTTTGTCCATCCAAAACGAACTTTGTACTTTGCTATGAAGTTCCACCAGGAATGAGTTTTCATGCAAAAACTGTCTATTTCAACTAACTTTGTCCATCCAAAACGAACTTTGTACTTTGCTATGAAGTTCCACCAGGAATGAGTTTTCATGCAAAAACTGTCTATTTCAACTAACTTTGTCCATCCAAAACGAACTTTGTACTTTGCTATGAAGTTCCACCAGGAATGAGTTTTCATGCAAAAACTGTCTATTTCAACTTAATTCGTCCATCCGATTCGAACTTTGTACTTTGCTATGAAGTTCCACCAGGAATGAGTTTTCATGCAAAAACTGTCTATTTCAACTAAATTGATCCATCCAAAACGAACTTTGTACTTTGCTATGAAGTTTCACCAGGAATGAGTTTTCATGCAAAAACTGTCTATTTCAACTAACTTTGTCCATCCAAAACGAACTTTGTACTTTGCTATGAAGTTCCACCAGGAATGAGTTTTCATGCAAAAACTGTCTATTTCAACTAACTTTGTCCATCCAAAACGAACTTTGTACTTTGCTATGAAGTTCCACCAGGAATGAGTTTTCATGCAAAAACTGTCTATTTCAACTAAATTGATCCATCCAAAACGAACTTTGTACTTTGCTATGAAGTTCCACCAGGAATGAGTTTTCATGCAAAAATTATCTATTTCAACTAACTTTGTCCATCCAAAACGAACTTTGTACTTTGCTATGAAGTTCCACCAGGAATGAGTTTTCATGCAAAAACTGTCTATTTCAACTAACTTTGTCCATCCAAAACGAACTTTGTACTTTGCTATGAAGTTCCACCAGGAATGAGTTTTCATGCAAGAACTGTCTATTTCAACTAAATTGATCCATCCAAAACGAACTTTGTACTTTCCTATGAAGTTCCACCAGGAATGAGTTTTTATGCAAAAACTGTCTATTTCAACTTAATTCGTCCATCCAAAACGAACTTTGTACTTTGCTATGAAGTTCCACCAGGAATGAGTTTTCATGCAAAAACTGTCTATTTCAACTAACTTTGTCCATCCAAAACGAACTTTGTACTTTGCTATGAAGTTCCACCAGGAATGAGTTTTCATGCAAAAACTGTCTATTTCAACTAAATTGATCCATCCAAAACGAACTTTGTACTTTGCTATGAAGTTCCACCAGGAATGAGTTTTTATGCAAAAACTGTCTATTTCAACTAAATTGATCCATCCAAAACGAACTTTGTACTTTGCTATGAAGTTCCACCAGGAATGAGTTTTCATGCAAAAATTATCTATTTCAACTAACTTTGTCCATCCAAAACGAACTTTGTACTTTGCTATGAAGTTCCACCAGGAATGAGTTTTCATGCAAAAACTGTCTATTTCAACTAACTTTGTAAATCCAAAACGAACTTTGTACTTTGCTATGAAGTTCCACCTGGAATGAGTTTTCATGCAAAAACTGTCTATTTCAACTAACTTTGTCCATCCAAAACGAACTTTGTACTTTGCTATGAAGTTCCACCAGGAATGAGTTTTTATGCAAAAACTGTCTATTTCAACTAAATTGATCCATCCAAAACGAACTTTGTACTTTGCTATGAAGTTCCACCAGGAATGAGTTTTCATGCAAAAACTGTCTATTTCAACTAAATTGATCCATCCAAAACGAACTTTGTACTTTGCTATGAAGTTCCACCAGGAATGAGTTTTCATGCAAAAACTGTCTATTTCAACTTAATTCGTCCATCCAAAACGAACTTTGTACTTTGCTATGAAGTTCCACCAGGAATGAGTTTTCATGCAAAAACTGTCTATTTCAACTAACTTTGTCCATCCAAAACGAACTTTGTACTTTGCTATGAAGTTCCACCAGGAATGAGTTTTCATGCAAAAACTGTCTATTTCAACTAACTTTGTCCATCCAAAACGAACTTTGTACTTTCCTATGAAGTTCCACCAGGAATGAGTTTTTATGCAAAAACTGTCTATTTCAACTTAATTCGTCCATCCAAAACGAACTTTGTACTTTGCTATGAAGTTCCACCAGGAATGAGTTTTCATGCAAAAACTGTCTATTTCAACTAAATTGATCCATCCAAAACGAACTTTGTACTTTGCTATGAAGTTCCACCAGGAATGAGTTTTCATGCAAAAACTGTCTATTTCAACTAACTTTGTCCATCCAAAACGAACTTTGTACTTTGCTATGAAGTTCCACCAGGAATGAGTTTTCATGCAAAAACTGTCTATTTCAACTAACTTTGTCCATCCAAAACGAACTTTGTACTTTGCTATGAAGTTCCACCAGGAATGAGTTTTCATGCAAAAACTGTCTATTTCAACTAAATTGATCCATCCAAAACGAACTTTGTACTTTGCTATGAAGTTCCACCAGGAATGAGTTTTCATGCAAAAACTGTCTATTTCAACTAAATTGATCCATCCAAAACGAACTTTGTACTTTGCTATGAAGTTCCACCAGGAATGAGTTTTCATGCAAAAACTGTCTATTTCAACTTAATTCGTCCATCCAAAACGAACTTTGTACTTTGCTATGAAGTTCCACCAGGAATGAGTTTTCATGCAAAAACTGTCTATTTCAACTAACTTTGTCCATCCAAAACGAACTTTGTACTTTGCTATGAAGTTCCACCAGGAATGAGTTTTCATGCAAAAACTGTCTATTTCAACTAACTTTGTCCATCCAAAACGAACTTTGTACTTTCCTATGAAGTTCCACCAGGAATGAGTTTTTATGCAAAAACTGTCTATTTCAACTTAATTCGTCCATCCAAAACGAACTTTGTACTTTGCTATGAAGTTCCACCAGGAATGAGTTTTCATGCAAAAACTGTCTATTTCAACTAACTTTGTCCATCCAAAACGAACTTTGTACTTTGCTATGAAGTTCCACCAGGAATGAGTTTTCATGCAAAAACTGTCTATTTCAACTAAATTGATCCATCCAAAACGAACTTTGTACTTTGCTATGAAGTTCCACCAGGAATGAGTTTTTATGCAAAAACTGTCTATTTCAACTTAATTCGTCCATCCAAAACGAACTTTGTACTTTGCTATGAAGTTCCACCAGGAATGAGTTTTTATGCAAAAATTATCTATTTCAACTAACTTTGTCCATCCAAAACGAACTTTGTACTTTGCTATGAAGTTCCACCAGGAATGAGTTTTCATGCAAAAACTGTCTATTTCAACTAACTTTGTCCATCCAAAACGAACTTTGTACTTTGCTATGAAGTTCCACCTGGAATGAGTTTTCATGCAAAAACTGTCTATTTCAACTAACTTTGTCCATCCAAAACGAACTTTGTACTTTGCTATGAAGTTCCACCAGAAGTGTGTTTTCATACAAAAACTGTTAATTACAACTAACTTTGTCCATCCAAAACGAACTTTGTACTTTGATATGAAGTTCCACCAGAAGTGTGTTTTCATACAAAAACTGTTAATTACAACTAACTTTGTCCATCCAAAACGAACTTTGTACTTTGATATGAAGTTCCACCAGACGTGTGTTTTCATACAAAAACTGTTAATTACAACTAACTTTGTCCATCCAAAACGAACTTTGTACTTTGATATGAAGTTCCACCAGAAGTGTGTTTTCATACAAAAACTGTTAATTACAACTAACTTTGTCCATCCGATTCGAACTTTGTTCTTTGATTTGAAGTTCCACCAGAAGTGTGTTTTCATACAAAAACTGTTAATTACAACTAACTTTGTCCATCCAAAACGAACTTTGTACTTTGCTATGAAGTTCCACCAGAAGTGTGTTTTCATAAAAAAGCTGTTAATTACAACTAACTTTGTCCATCCAAAACGAACTTTGTACTTTGCTATGAAGTTCCACCAGGAATGAGTTTTCATGCAAAAACTGTCTATTTCAACTAAATTGATCCATCCAAAACGAACTTTGTACTTTGCTATGAAGTTCCACCAGGAATGAGTTTTTATGCAAAAACTGTCTATTTCAACTTAATTCGTCCATCCAAAACGAACTCTGTACTTTGCTATGAAGTTCCACCAGGAATGAGTTTTCATGCAAAAACTGTCTATTTCAACTTAATTCGTCCATCCAAAACGAACTTTGTACTTTGCTATGAAGTTCCACCAGGAATGAGTTTTCATGCAAAAACTGTCTATTTCAACTAACTTTGTCCATCCAAAACGAACTTTGTACTTTGCTATGAAGTTCCACCAGGAATGAGTTTTCATGCAAAAACTGTCTATTTCAACTAACTTTGTCCATCCAAAACGAACTTTGTACTTTGCTATGAAGTTCCACCAGGAATGAGTTTTCATGCAAAAACTGTCTATTTCAACTAAATTGATCCATCCAAAACGAACTTTGTACTTTGCTATGAAGTTCCACCAGGAATGAGTTTTTATGCAAAAACTGTCTATTTCAACTAACTTTGTCCATCCAAAACGAACTTTGTACTTTGCTATGAAGTTCCACCAGGAATGAGTTTTCATGCAAAAACTGTCTATTTCAACTAACTTTGTCCATCCAAAACGAACTTTGTACTTTGCTATGAAGTTCCACCAGGAATGAGTTTTCATGCAAAAACTGTCTATTTCAACTAACTTTGTCCATCCAAAACGAACTTTGTACTTTGCTATGAAGTTCCACCAGGAATGAGTTTTCATGCAAAAACTGTCTATTTCAACTAACTTTGTCCATCCAAAACGAACTTTGTACTTTGCTATGAAGTTCCACCAGGAATGAGTTTTTATGCAAAAACTGTCTATTTCAACTTAATTCGTCCATCCAAAACGAACTTTGTACTTTGCTATGAAGTTCCACCAGGAATGAGTTTTCATGCAACAACTGTCTATTTCAACTTAATTCGTCCATCCAAAACGAACTTTGTACTTTGCTATGAAGTTCCACCAGGAATGAGTTTTCATGCAAAAATTATCTATTTCAACTAACTTTGTCCATCCAAAACGAACTTTGTACTTTGCTATGAAGTTCCACCAGGAATGAGTTTTCATGCAAAAACTGTCTATTTCAACTAACTTTGTCCATCCTAAACGAACTTTGTACTTTGCTATGAAGTTCCACCAGGAATGAGTTTTCATGCAAAAACTGTCTATTTCAACTAACTTTGTCCATCCAAAACGAACTTTGTACTTTGCTATGAAGTTCCACCAGGAATGAGTTTTTATGCAAAAACTGTCTATTTCAACTTAATTCGTCCATCCAAAACGAACTTTGTACTTTGCTATGAAGTTCCACCAGGAATGAGTTTTCATGCAACAACTGTCTATTTCAACTTAATTCGTCCATCCAAAACGAACTTTGTACTTTGCTATGAAGTTCCACCAGGAATGAGTTTTTATGCAAAAACTGTCTATTTCAACTAACTTTGTAAATCCAAAACGAACTTTGTACTTTGCTATGAAGTTCCACCTGGAATGAGTTTTCATGCAAAAACTGTCTATTTCAACTAACTTTGTCCATCCAAAACGAACTTTGTACTTTGCTATGAAGTTCCACCAGGAATGAGTTTTCATGCAAAAACTGTCTATTTCAACTAACTTTGTCCATCCAAAACGAACTTTGTACTTTGCTATGAAATTCCACCAGGAATGAGTTTTCATGCAAAAACTGTCTATTTCAACTTAATTCGTCCATCCAAAACGAACTTTGTACTTTGCTATGAAGTTCCACCAGGAATGAGTTTTCATGCAAAAACTGTCTATTTCAACTAACTTTGTCCATCCAAAACGAACTTTGTACTTTGCTATGAAATTCCACCAGGAATGAGTTTTCATGCAAAAACTGTCTATTTCAACTAAATTGATCCATCCAAAACGAACTTTGTACTTTGCTATGAAGTTCCACCAGGAATGAGTTTTCATGCAAAAACTGTCTATTTCAACTAACTTTGTCCATCCAAAACGAACTTTGTACTTTGCTATGAAATTCCACCAGGAATGAGTTTTCATGCAAAAACTGTCTATTTCAACTAACTTTGTCCATCCAAAACGAACTTTGTACTTTGCTATGAAGTTCCACCAGGAATGAGTTTTCATGCAAATACTGTCTATTTCAACTAAATTGATCCATCCAAAACGAACTTTGTACTTTGCTATGAAGTTCCACCAGGAATGAGTTTTCATGCAAAAACTGTCTATTTCAACTAACTTTGTCCATCCAAAACGAACTTTGTACTTTGCTATGAAGTTCCACCAGGAATGAGTTTTCATGCAAAAACTGTCTATTTCAACTTAATTCGTCCATCCAAAACGAACTTTGTACTTTGCTATGAAGTTCCACCAGGAATGAGTTTTCATGCAAAAACTGTCTATTTCAACTTAATTCGTCCATCCAAAACGAACTTTGTACTTTGCTATGAAGTTCCACCAGGAATGAGTTTTTATGCAAAAACTGTCTATTTCAACTTAATTCGTCCATCCAAAACGAACTTTGTACTTTGCTATGAAGTTCCACCAGGAATGAGTTTTCATGCAAAAACTGTCTATTTCAACTTAATTCGTCCATCCAAAACGAACTTTGTACTTTGCTATGAAGTTCCACCAGGAATGAGTTTTTATGCAAAAACTGTCTATTTCAACTAACTTTGTAAATCCAAAACGAACTTTGTACTTTGCTATGAAGTTCCACCTGGAATGAGTTTTCATGCAAAAACTGTCTATTTCAACTAACTTTGTCCATCCAAAACGAACTTTGTACTTTGCTATGAAGTTCCACCAGGAATGAGTTTTCATGCAAAAACTGTCTATTTCAACTAACTTTGTCCATCCAAAACGAACTTTGTACTTTGCTATGAAATTCCACCAGGAATGAGTTTTCATGCAAAAACTGTCTATTTCAACTTAATTCGTCCATCCAAAACGAACTTTGTACTTTGCTATGAAGTTCCACCAGGAATGAGTTTTCATGCAAAAACTGTCTATTTCAACTAACTTTGTCCATCCAAAACGAACTTTGTACTTTGCTATGAAGTTCCACCAGGAATGAGTTTTCATGCAAAAACTGTCTATTTCAACTAAATTGATCCATCCAAAACGAACTTTGTACTTTGCTATGAAGTTCCACCAGGAATGAGTTTTCATGCAAAAACTGTCTATTTCAACTAAATTGATCCATCCAAAACGAACTTTGTACTTTGCTATGAAGTTCCACCAGGAATGAGTTTTCATGCAAAAACTGTCTATTTCAACTTAATTCGTCCATCCAAAACGAACTTTGTACTTTGCTATGAAGTTCCACCAGGAATGAGTTTTTATGCAAAAACTGTCTATTTCAACTAACTTTGTAAATCCAAAACGAACTTTGTACTTTGCTATGAAGTTCCACCTGGAATGAGTTTTCATGCAAAAACTGTCTATTTCAACTAACTTTGTCCATCCAAAACGAACTTTGTACTTTGCTATGAAGTTCCACCAGGAATGAGTTTTCATGCAAAAACTGTCTATTTCAACTAACTTTGTCCATCCAAAACGAACTTTGTACTTTGCTATGAAATTCCACCAGGAATGAGTTTTCATGCAAAAACTGTCTATTTCAACTAAATTGATCCATCCAAAACGAACTTTGTACTTTGCTATGAAGTTCCACCAGGAATGAGTTTTTATGCAAAAACTGTCTATTTCAACTGACTTTGTCCATCCAAAACGAACTTTGTACTTTGCTATGAAGTTCCACCAGGAATGAGTTTTCATGCAAAAACTGTCTATTTCAACTAACTTTGTCCATCCAAAACGAACTTTGTACTTTGCTATGAAGTTCCACCAGGAATGAGTTTTCATGCAAAAACTGTCTATTTCAACTAACTTTGTCCATCCAAAACGAACTTTGTACTTTGCTATGAAGTTCCACCAGGAATGAGTTTTCATGCAAAAACTGTCTATTTCAACTAACTTTGTCCATCCAAAACGAACTTTGTACTTTGCTATGAAGTTCCACCAGGAATGAGTTTTCATGCAAAAACTGTCTATTTCAACTAACTTTGTCCATCCAAAACGAACTTTGTACTTTGCTATGAAGTTCCACCAGGAATGAGTTTTTATGCAAAAACTGTCTATTTCAACTAACTTTGTAAATCCAAAACGAACTTTGTACTTTGCTATGAAGTTCCACCTGGAATGAGTTTTCATGCAATAACTGTCTATTTCAACTTAATTCGTCCATCCAAAACGAACTTTGTACTTTGCTATGAAGTTCCACCAGGAATGAGTTTTCATGCAAAAACTGTCTATTTCAACTAACTTTGTCCATCCAAAACGAACTTTGTACTTTGCTATGAAGTTCCACCAGGAATGAGTTTTCATGCAAAAACTGTCTATTTCAACTAAATTGATCCATCCAAAACGAACTTTGTACTTTGCTATGAAGTTCCACCAGGAATGAGTTTTTATGCAAAAACTGTCTATTTCAACTAACTTTGTCCATCCAAAACGAACTTTGTACTTTGCTATGAAGTTCCACCAGGAATGAGTTTTCATGCAAAAACTGTCTATTTCAACTAACTTTGTCCATCCAAAACGAACTTTGTACTTTGCTATGAAGTTCCACCAGGAATGAGTTTTCATGCAAAAACTGTCTATTTCAACTAACTTTGTCCATCCAAAACGAACTTTGTACTTTGCTATGAAGTTCCACCAGGAATGAGTTTTCATGCAAAAACTGTCTATTTCAACTAACTTTGTCCATCCAAAACGAACTTTGTACTTTGCTATGAAGTTCCACCAGGAATGAGTTTTCATGCAAAAACTGTCTATTTCAACTAACTTTGTCCATCCAAAACGAACTTTGTACTTTGCTATGAAGTTCCACCAGGAATGAGTTTTCATGCAAAAACTGTCTATTTCAACTAAATTGATCCATCCAAAACGAACTTTGTACTTTGCTATGAAGTTCCACCAGGAATGAGTTTTCATGCAAAAACTGTCTATTTCAACTTAATTCGTCCATCCAAAACGAACTTTGTACTTTGCTATGAAGTTCCACCAGGAATGAGTTTTCATGCAAAAACTGTCTATTTCAACTGACTTTGTCCATCCAAAACGAACTTTGTACTTTGCTATGAAGTTCCACCAGGAATGAGTTTTCATGCAAAAACTGTCTATTTCAACTTAATTCGTCCATCCAAAACGAACTTTGTACTTTGCTATGAAGTTCCACCAGGAATGAGTTTTCATGCAAAAACTGTCTATTTCAACTAACTTTGTCCATCCAAAACGAACTTTGTACTTTGCTATGAAGTTCCACCAGGAATGAGTTTTCATGCAAAAACTGTCTATTTCAACTAAATTGATCCATCCAAAACGAACTTTGTACTTTGCTATGAAGTTCCACCAGGAATGAGTTTTTATGCAAAACCTGTCTATTTCAACTAACTTTGTCCATCCAAAACGAACTTTGTACTTTGCTATGAAGTTCCACCAGGAATGAGTTTTCATGCAAAAACTGTCTATTTCAACTTAATTCGTCCATCCAAAACGAACTTTGTACTTTGCTATGAAGTTCCACCAGGAATGAGTTTTCATGCAACAACTGTCTATTTCAACTTAATTCGTCCATCCAAAACGAACTTTGTACTTTGCTATGTAGTTCTACCAGGAATGTGTTACCATGCAAAAACTGTCTATTTCAACTAATTTTGTCCATCCGATACGAACTTTGTACTTTGCTATGTAGTTCCACCAGGAATGAGTTTTCATGCAAAAACTGTCTATTTCAACTAACTTTGTCCATCCAAAACGAACTTTGTACTTTGCTATGAAGTTCCACCAGGAATGAGTTTTCATGCAAAAACTGTCTATTTCAACTAAATTGATCCATCCAAAACGAACTTTGTACTTTGCTATGAAGTTCCACCAGGAATGAGTTTTCATGCAAAAACTGTCTATTTCAACTAACTTTGTCCATCCAAAACGAACTTTGTACTTTGCTATGAAGTTCCACCAGGAATGAGTTTTCATGCAAAAACTGTCTATTTCAACTAACTTTGTCCATCCAAAACGAACTTTGTACTTTGCTATGAAGTTCCACCAGGAATGAGTTTTCATGCAAAAACTGTCTATTTCAACTAACTTTGTCCATCCAAAACGAACTTTGTACTTTGCTATGAAGTTCCACCAGGAATGAGTTTTTATGCAAAAACTGTCTATTTCAACTTAATTCGTCCATCCAAAACGAACTTTGTACTTTGCTATGAAGTTCCACCAGGAATGAGTTTTCATGCAAAAACTGTCTATTTCAACTAAATTGATCCATCCAAAACGAACTTTGTACTTTGCTATGAAGTTCCACCAGGAATGAGTTTTCATGCAAAAACTGTCTATTTCAACTTAATTCGTCCATCCAAAACGAACTTTGTACTTTGCTATGAAGTTCCACCAGGAATGAGTTTTCATGCAAAAACTGTCTATTTCAACTAACTTTGTCCATCCAAAACGAACTTTGTACTTTGCTATGAAGTTCCACCAGGAATGAGTTTTCATGCAAAAACTGTCTATTTCAACTAACTTTGTCCATCCAAAACGAACTTTGTACTTTGCTATGAAGTTCCACCAGGAATGAGTTTTCATGCAAAAACTGTCTATTTCAACTAACTTTGTCCATCCAAAACGAACTTTGTACTTTGCTATGAAGTTCCACCAGGAATGAGTTTTCATGCAAAAACTGTCTATTTCAACTAACTTTGTCCATCCAAAACGAACTTTGTACTTTGCTATGAAGTTCCACCAGGAATGAGTTTTCATGCAAAAACTGTCTATTTCAACTAAATTGATCCATCCAAAACGAACTTTGTACTTTGCTATGAAGTTCCACCAGGAATGAGTTTTTATGCAAAAACTGTCTATTTCAACTAACTTTGTCCATCCAAAACGAACTTTGTACTTTGCTATGAAGTTCCACCAGGAATGAGTTTTCATGCAAAAACTGTCTATTTCAACTAACTTTGTCCATCCAAAACGAACTTTGTACTTTGCTATGAAGTTCCACCAGGAATGAGTTTTCATGCAAAAACTGTCTATTTCAACTAACTTTGTCCATCCAAAACGAACTTTGTACTTTGCTATGAAGTTCCACCAGGAATGAGTTTTCATGCAAAAACTGTCTATTTCAACTAACTTTGTCCATCCAAAACGAACTTTGTACTTTGCTATGAAGTTCCACCAGGAATGAGTTTTCATGCAAAAACTGTCTATTTCAACTGACTTTGTCCATCCAAAACGAACTTTGTACTTTGCTATGAAGTTCCACCAGGAATGAGTTTTCATGCAAAAACTGTCTATTTCAACTTAATTCGTCCATCCAAAACGAACTTTGTACTTTGCTATGAAGTTCCACCAGGAATGAGTTTTCATGCAAAAACTGTCTATTTCAACTTAATTCGTCCATCCAAAACGAACTTTGTACTTTGCTATGAAGTTCCACCAGGAATGAGTTTTCATGCAAAAACTGTCTATTTCAACTAACTTTGTCCATCCAAAACGAACTTTGTACTTTGCTATGAAGTTCCACCAGGAATGAGTTTTCATGCAAAAACTGTCTATTTCAACTAACTTTGTCCATCCAAAACGAACTTTGTACTTTGCTATGAAGTTCCACCAGGAATGAGTTTTTATGCAAAAACTGTCTATTTCAACTTAATTCGTCCATCCAAAACGAACTTTGTACTTTGCTATGAAGTTCCACCAGGAATGAGTTTTCATGCAAAAACTGTCTATTTCAACTTAATTCGTCCATCCAAAACGAACTTTGTACTTTGCTATGAAGTTCCACCAGGAATGAGTTTTCATGCAAAAACTGTCTATTTCAACTAACTTTGTCCATCCAAAACGAACTTTGTACTTTGCTATGAAGTTCCACCAGGAATGAGTTTTCATGCAAAAACTGTCTATTTCAACTAACTTTGTCCATCCAAAACGAACTTTGTACTTTGCTATGAAGTTCCACCAGGAATGAGTTTTCATGCAAAAACTGTCTATTTCAACTAACTTTGTCCATCCAAAACGAACTTTGTACTTTGCTATGAAGTTCCACCAGGAATGAGTTTTCATGCAAAAACTGTCTATTTCAACTAAATTGATCCATCCAAAACGAACTTTGTACTTTGCTATGAAGTTCCACCAGGAATGAGTTTTCATGCAAAAACTGTCTATTTCAACTAACTTTGTCCATCCAAAACGAACTTTGTACTTTGCTATGAAGTTCCACCAGGAATGAGTTTTCATGCAAAAACTGTCTATTTCAACTAACTTTGTCCATCCAAAACGAACGTTGTACTTTGCTATGAAGTTCCACCAGGAATGAGTTTTCATGCAAAAACTGTCTATTTCAACTTAATTCGTCCATCCAAAACGAACTTTGTACTTTGCTATGAAGTTCCACCAGGAATGAGTTTTCATGCAAAAACTGTCTATTTCAACTGACTTTGTCCATCCAAAACGAACTTTGTACTTTGCTATGAAGTTCCACCAGGAATGAGTTTTCATGCAAAAACTGTCTATTTTAACTTAATTCGTCCATCCAAAACGAACTTTGTACTTTGCTATGAAGTTCCACCAGGAATGAGTTTTCATGCAAAAACTGTCTATTTCAACTAACTTTGTCCATCCAAAACGAACTTTGTACTTTGCTATGAAGTTCCACCAGGAATGAGTTTTCATGCAAAAACTGTCTATTTCAACTAAATTGATCCATCCAAAACGAACTTTGTACTTTGCTATGAAGTTCCACCAGGAATGAGTTTTTATGCAAAACCTGTCTATTTCAACTGACTTTGTCCATCCAAAACGAACTTTGTACTTTGCTATGAAGTTCCACCAGGAATGAGTTTTCATGCAAAAACTGTCTATTTCAACTTAATTCGTCCATCCAAAACGAACTTTGTACTTTGCTATGAAGTTCCACCAGGAATGAGTTTTCATGCAAAAACTGTCTATTTCAACTTAATTCGTCCATCCAAAACGAACTTTGTACTTTGCTATGAAGTTCCACCAGGAATGAGTTTTTATGCAAAAACTGTCTATTTCAACTTAATTCGTCCATCCAAAACGAACTTTGTACTTTGCTATGAAGTTCCACCAGGAATGAGTTTTCATGCAACAACTGTCTATTTCAACTTAATTCGTCCATCCAAAACGAACTTTGTACTTTGCTATGAAGTTCCACCAGGAATGAGTTTTCATGCAAAAACTGTCTATTTCAACTAACTTTGTCCATCCAAAACGAACTTTGTACTTTGCTATGAAGTTCCACCAGGAATGAGTTTTCATGCAAAAACTGTCTATTTCAACTAACTTTGTCCATCCAAAACGAACTTTGTACTTTGCTATGAAGTTCCACCAGGAATGAGTTTTCATGCAAAAACTGTCTATTTCAACTAACTTTGTCCATCCAAAACGAACTTTGTACTTTGCTATGAAGTTCCACCAGGAATGAGTTTTCATGCAAAAACTGTCTATTTCAACTGACTTTGTCCATCCAAAACGAACTTTGTACTTTGCTATGAAGTTCCACCAGGAATGAGTTTTCATGCAAAAACTGTCTATTTCAACTTAATTCGTCCATCCAAAACGAACTTTGTACTTTGCTATGAAGTTCCACCAGGAATGAGTTTTCATGCAAAAACTGTCTATTTCAACTTAATTCGTCCATCCAAAACGAACTTTGTACTTTGCTATGAAGTTCCACCAGGAATGAGTTTTCATGCAAAAACTGTCTATTTCAACTAACTTTGTCCATCCAAAACGAACTTTGTACTTTGCTATGAAGTTCCACCAGGAATGAGTTTTCATGCAAAAACTGTCTATTTCAACTAACTTTGTCCATCCAAAACGAACTTTGTACTTTGCTATGAAGTTCCACCAGGAATGAGTTTTTATGCAAAAACTGTCTATTTCAACTTAATTCGTCCATCCAAAACGAACTTTGTACTTTGCTATGAAGTTCCACCAGGAATGAGTTTTTATGCAAAACCTGTCTATTTCAACTGACTTTGTCCATCCAAAACGAACTTTGTACTTTGCTATGAAGTTCCACCAGGAATGAGTTTTCATGCAAAAACTGTCTATTTCAACTTAATTCGTCCATCCAAAACGAACTTTGTACTTTGCTATGAAGTTCCACCAGGAATGAGTTTTCATGCAAAAACTGTCTATTTCAACTTAATTCGTCCATCCAAAACGAACTTTGTACTTTGCTATGAAGTTCCACCAGGAATGAGTTTTCATGCAAAAACTGTCTATTTCAACTAAATTGATCCATCCAAAACGAACTTTGTACTTTGCTATGAAGTTCCACCAGGAATGAGTTTTTATGCAAAAACTGTCTATTTCAACTAACTTTGTCCATCCAAAACGAACTTTGTACTTTGCTATGAAGTTCCACCAGGAATGAGTTTTCATGCAAAAACTGTCTATTTCAACTAACTTTGTCCATCCAAAACGAACTTTGTACTTTGCTATGAAGTTCCACCAGGAATGAGTTTTCATGCAAAAACTGTCTATTTCAACTAACTTTGTCCATCCAAAACGAACTTTGTACTTTGCTATGAAGTTCCACCAGGAATGAGTTTTCATGCAAAAACTGTCTATTTCAACTAACTTTGTCCATCCAAAACGAACTTTGTACTTTGCTATGAAGTTCCACCAGGAATGAGTTTTCATGCAAAAACTGTCTATTTCAACTGACTTTGTCCATCCAAAACGAACTTTGTACTTTGCTATGAAGTTCCACCAGGAATGAGTTTTCATGCAAAAACTGTCTATTTCAACTTAATTCGTCCATCCAAAACGAACTTTGTACTTTGCTATGAAGTTCCACCAGGAATGAGTTTTCATGCAAAAACTGTCTATTTCAACTTAATTCGTCCATCCAAAACGAACTTTGTACTTTGCTATGAAGTTCCACCAGGAATGAGTTTTCATGCAAAAACTGTCTATTTCAACTAACTTTGTCCATCCAAAACGAACTTTGTACTTTGCTATGAAGTTCCACCAGGAATGAGTTTTCATGCAAAAACTGTCTATTTCAACTAACTTTGTCCATCCAAAACGAACTTTGTACTTTGCTATGAAGTTCCACCAGGAATGAGTTTTTATGCAAAAACTGTCTATTTCAACTTAATTCGTCCATCCAAAACGAACTTTGTACTTTGCTATGAAGTTCCACCAGGAATGAGTTTTCATGCAAAAACTGTCTATTTCAACTTAATTCGTCCATCCAAAACGAACTTTGTACTTTGCTATGAAGTTCCACCAGGAATGAGTTTTCATGCAAAAACTGTCTATTTCAACTAACTTTGTCCATCCAAAACGAACTTTGTACTTTGCTATGAAGTTCCACCAGGAATGAGTTTTCATGCAAAAACTGTCTATTTCAACTAACTTTGTCCATCCAAAACGAACTTTGTACTTTGCTATGAAGTTCCACCAGGAATGAGTTTTCATGCAAAAACTGTCTATTTCAACTAAATTGATCCATCCAAAACGAACTTTGTACTTTGCTATGAAGTTCCACCAGGAATGAGTTTTCATGCAAAAACTGTCTATTTCAACTTAATTCGTCCATCCAAAACGAACTTTGTACTTTGCTATGAAGTTCCACCAGGAATGAGTTTTCATGCAAAAACTGTCTATTTCAACTAACTTTGTCCATCCAAAACGAACTTTGTACTTTGCTATGAAGTTCCACCAGGAATGAGTTTTCATGCAAAAACTGTCTATTTCAACTAACTTTGTCCATCCAAAACGAACTTTGTACTTTGCTATGAAGTTCCACCAGGAATGAGTTTTCATGCAAAAACTGTCTATTTCAACTAACTTTGTCCATCCAAAACGAACTTTGTACTTTGCTATGAAGTTCCACCAGGAATGAGTTTTCATGCAAAAACTGTCTATTTCAACTAACTTTGTCCATCCAAAACGAACTTTGTACTTTGCTATGAAGTTCCACCAGGAATGAGTTTTCATGCAAAAACTGTCTATTTCAACTAAATTGATCCATCCAAAACGAACTTTGTACTTTGCTATGAAGTTCCACCAGGAATGAGTTTTTATGCAAAAACTGTCTATTTCAACTAACTTTGTCCATCCAAAACGAACTTTGTACTTTGCTATGAAGTTCCACCAGGAATGAGTTTTCATGCAAAAACTGTCTATTTCAACTAACTTTGTCCATCCAAAACGAACTTTGTACTTTGCTATGAAGTTCCACCAGGAATGAGTTTTCATGCAAAAACTGTCTATTTCAACTAACTTTGTCCATCCAAAACGAACTTTGTACTTTGCTATGAAGTTCCACCAGGAATGAGTTTTCATGCAAAAACTGTCTATTTCAACTAACTTTGTCCATCCAAAACGAACTTTGTACTTTGCTATGAAGTTCCACCAGGAATGAGTTTTCATGCAAAAACTGTCTATTTCAACTAACTTTGTCCATCCAAAACGAACTTTGTACTTTGCTATGAAGTTCCACCAGGAATGAGTTTTCATGCAAAAACTGTCTATTTCAACTAACTTTGTCCATCCAAAACGAACTTTGTACTTTGCTATGAAGTTCCACCAGGAATGAGTTTTCATGCAAAAACTGTCTATTTCAACTAACTTTGTCCATCCAAAACGAACTTTGTACTTTGCTATGAAGTTCCACCAGGAATGAGTTTTCATGCAAAAACTGTCTATTTCAACTAACTTTGTCCATCCAAAACGAACTTTGTACTTTGCTATGAAGTTCCACCAGGAATGAGTTTTCATGCAAAAACTGTCTATTTCAACTAAATTGATCCATCCAAAACGAACTTTGTACTTTGCTATGAAGTTCCACCAGGAATGAGTTTTTATGCAAAACCTGTCTATTTCAACTGACTTTGTCCATCCAAAACGAACTTTGTACTTTGCTATGAAGTTCCACCAGGAATGAGTTTTCATGCAAAAACTGTCTATTTCAACTTAATTCGTCCATCCAAAACGAACTTTGTACTTTGCTATGAAGTTCCACCAGGAATGAGTTTTCATGCAAAAACTGTCTATTTCAACTAACTTTGTCCATCCAAAACGAACTTTGTACTTTGCTATGAAGTTCCACCAGGAATGAGTTTTTATGCAAAAACTGTCTATTTCAACTAACTTTGTCCATCCAAAACGAACTTTGTACTTTGCTATGAAGTTCCACCAGGAATGAGTTTTCATGCAAAAACTGTCTATTTCAACTAACTTTGTCCATCCAAAACGAACTTTGTACTTTGCTATGAAGTTCCACCAGGAATGAGTTTTCATGCAAAAACTGTCTATTTCAACTAAATTGATCCATCCAAAACGAACTTTGTACTTTGCTATGAAGTTCCACCAGGAATGAGTTTTTATGCAAAACCTGTCTATTTCAACTGACTTTGTCCATCCAAAACGAACTTTGTACTTTGCTATGAAGTTCCACCAGGAATGAGTTTTCATGCAAAAACTGTCTATTTCAACTTAATTCGTCCATCCAAAACGAACTTTGTACTTTGCTATGAAGTTCCACCAGGAATGAGTTTTCATGCAAAAACTGTCTATTTCAACTAAATTGATCCATCCAAAACGAACTTTGTACTTTGCTATGAAGTTCCACCAGGAATGAGTTTTTATGCAAAACCTGTCTATTTCAACTGACTTTGTCCATCCAAAACGAACTTTGTACTTTGCTATGAAGTTCCACCAGGAATGAGTTTTCATGCAAAAACTGTCTATTTCAACTTAATTCGTCCATCCAAAACGAACTTTGTACTTTGCTATGAAGTTCCACCAGGAATGAGTTTTCATGCAAAAACTGTCTATTTCAACTTAATTCGTCCATCCAAAACGAACTTTGTACTTTGCTATGAAGTTCCACCAGGAATGAGTTTTTATGCAAAAACTGTCTATTTCAACTTAATTCGTCCATCCAAAACGAACTTTGTACTTTGCTATGAAGTTCCACCAGGAATGAGTTTTCATGCAACAACTGTCTATTTCAACTTAATTCGTCCATCCAAAACGAACTTTGTACTTTGCTATGAAGTTCCACCAGGAATGAGTTTTTATGCAAAAACTGTCTATTTCAACTAACTTTGTAAATCCAAAACGAACTTTGTACTTTGCTATGAAGTTCCACCTGGAATGAGTTTTCATGCAAAAACTGTCTATTTCAACTAACTTTGTCCATCCAAAACGAACTTTGTACTTTGCTATGAAGTTCCACCAGGAATGAGTTTTCATGCAAAAACTGTCTATTTCAACTAACTTTGTCCATCCAAAACGAACTTTGTACTTTGCTATGAAGTTCCACCAGGAATGAGTTTTCATGCAAAAACTGTCTATTTCAACTGACTTTGTCCATCCAAAACGAACTTTGTACTTTGCTATGAAGTTCCACCAGGAATGAGTTTTCATGCAAAAACTGTCTATTTCAACTTAATTCGTCCATCCAAAACGAACTTTGTACTTTGCTATGAAGTTCCACCAGGAATGAGTTTTCATGCAAAAACTGTCTATTTCAACTAAATTGATCCATCCAAAACGAACTTTGTACTTTGCTATGAAGTTCCACCAGGAATGAGTTTTTATGCAAAAACTGTCTATTTCAACTAACTTTGTCCATCCAAAACGAACTTTGTACTTTGCTATGAAGTTCCACCAGGAATGAGTTTTCATGCAAAAACTGTCTATTTCAACTAACTTTGTCCATCCAAAACGAACTTTGTACTTTGCTATGAAGTTCCACCAGGAATGAGTTTTTATGCAAAAACTGTCTATTTCAACTTAATTCGTCCATCCAAAACGAACTTTGTACTTTGCTATGAAGTTCCACCAGGAATGAGTTTTCATGCAAAAACTGTCTATTTCAACTTAATTCGTCCATCCAAAACGAACTTTGTACTTTGCTATGAAGTTCCACCAGGAATGAGTTTTCATGCAAAAACTGTCTATTTCAACTAACTTTGTCCATCCAAAACGAACTTTGTACTTTGCTATGAAGTTCCACCAGGAATGAGTTTTCATGCAAAAACTGTCTATTTCAACTAACTTTGTCCATCCAAAACGAACTTTGTACTTTGCTATGAAGTTCCACCAGGAATGAGTTTTCATGCAAAAACTGTCTATTTCAACTAACTTTGTCCATCCAAAACGAACTTTGTACTTTGCTATGAAGTTCCACCAGGAATGAGTTTTCATGCAAAAACTGTCTATTTCAACTAAATTGATCCATCCAAAACGAACTTTGTACTTTGCTATGAAGTTCCACCAGGAATGAGTTTTCATGCAAAAACTGTCTATTTCAACTAACTTTGTCCATCCAAAACGAACTTTGTACTTTGCTATGAAGTTCCACCAGGAATGAGTTTTCATGCAAAAACTGTCTATTTCAACTAACTTTGTCCATCCAAAACGAACGTTGTACTTTGCTATGAAGTTCCACCAGGAATGAGTTTTCATGCAAAAACTGTCTATTTCAACTTAATTCGTCCATCCAAAACGAACTTTGTACTTTGCTATGAAGTTCCACCAGGAATGAGTTTTCATGCAAAAACTGTCTATTTCAACTGACTTTGTCCATCCAAAACGAACTTTGTACTTTGCTATGAAGTTCCACCAGGAATGAGTTTTCATGCAAAAACTGTCTATTTCAACTTAATTCGTCCATCCAAAACGAACTTTGTACTTTGCTATGAAGTTCCACCAGGAATGAGTTTTCATGCAAAAACTGTCTATTTCAACTAACTTTGTCCATCCAAAACGAACTTTGTACTTTGCTATGAAGTTCCACCAGGAATGAGTTTTCATGCAAAAACTGTCTATTTCAACTAAATTGATCCATCCAAAACGAACTTTGTACTTTGCTATGAAGTTCCACCAGGAATGAGTTTTTATGCAAAACCTGTCTATTTCAACTGACTTTGTCCATCCAAAACGAACTTTGTACTTTGCTATGAAGTTCCACCAGGAATGAGTTTTCATGCAAAAACTGTCTATTTCAACTTAATTCGTCCATCCAAAACGAACTTTGTACTTTGCTATGAAGTTCCACCAGGAATGAGTTTTCATGCAAAAACTGTCTATTTCAACTTAATTCGTCCATCCAAAACGAACTTTGTACTTTGCTATGAAGTTCCACCAGGAATGAGTTTTTATGCAAAAACTGTCTATTTCAACTTAATTCGTCCATCCAAAACGAACTTTGTACTTTGCTATGAAGTTCCACCAGGAATGAGTTTTCATGCAACAACTGTCTATTTCAACTTAATTCGTCCATCCAAAACGAACTTTGTACTTTGCTATGAAGTTCCACCAGGAATGAGTTTTCATGCAAAAACTGTCTATTTCAACTAACTTTGTCCATCCAAAACGAACTTTGTACTTTGCTATGAAGTTCCACCAGGAATGAGTTTTCATGCAAAAACTGTCTATTTCAACTAACTTTGTCCATCCAAAACGAACTTTGTACTTTGCTATGAAGTTCCACCAGGAATGAGTTTTCATGCAAAAACTGTCTATTTCAACTAAATTGATCCATCCAAAACGAACTTTGTACTTTGCTATGAAGTTCCACCAGGAATGAGTTTTCATGCAAAAACTGTCTATTTCAACTAACTTTGTCCATCCAAAACGAACTTTGTACTTTGCTATGAAGTTCCACCAGGAATGAGTTTTCATGCAAAAACTGTCTATTTCAACTAACTTTGTCCATCCAAAACGAACTTTGTACTTTGCTATGAAGTTCCACCAGGAATGAGTTTTTATGCAAAAACTGTCTATTTCAACTTAATTCGTCCATCCAAAACGAACTTTGTACTTTGCTATGAAGTTCCACCAGGAATGAGTTTTCATGCAAAAACTGTCTATTTCAACTAAATTGATCCATCCAAAACGAACTTTGTACTTTGCTATGAAGTTCCACCAGGAATGAGTTTTCATGCAAAAACGGTCTATTTCAACTAAATTGATCCATCCAAAACGAACTTTGTACTTTGCTATGAAGTTCCACCAGGAATGAGTTTTTATGCAAAAACTGTCTATTTCAACTAACTTTGTCCATCCAAAACGAACTTTGTACTTTGATATGAAGTTCCACCAGGAATGAGTTTTCATGCAAAAACTGTCTATTTCAACTTAATTCGTCCATCCGATTCGAACTTTGTACTTTGCTATGAAGTTCCACCAGGAATGAGTTTTTATGCAAAAACTGTCTATTTCAACTAACTTTGTCCATCCAAAACGAACTTTGTACTTTGCTATGAAGTTCCACCAGGAATGAGTTTTCATGCAAAAACTGTCTATTTCAACTAACTTTGTCCATCCAAAACGAACTTTGTACTTTGCTATGAAGTTCCACCAGGAATGAGTTTTCATGCAAAAACTGTCTATTTCAACTAAATTGATCCATCCAAAACGAACTTTGTACTTTGCTATGAAGTTCCACCAGGAATGAGTTTTCATGCAAAAACTGTCTATTTCAACTAACTTTGTCCATCCAAAACGAACTTTGTACTTTGCTATGAAGTTCCACCAGGAATGAGTTTTCATGCAAAAACTGTCTATTTCAACTTAATTCGTCCATCCAAAACGAACTTTGTACTTTGCTATGAAGTTCCACCAGGAATGAGTTTTTATGCAAAAACTGTCTATTTCAACTAACTTTGTCCATCCAAAACGAACTTTGTACTTTGATATGAAGTTCCACCAGGAATGAGTTTTCATGCAAAAACTGTCTATTTCAACTTAATTCGTCCATCCAAAACGAACTTTGTACTTTGCTATGAAGTTCCACCAGGAATGAGTTTTCATGCAAAAACTGTCTATTTCAACTAACTTTGTCCATCCAAAACGAACTTTGTACTTTGCTATGAAGTTCCACCAGGAATGAGTTTTCATGCAAAAACTGTCTATTTCAACTAAATTGATCCATCCAAAACGAACTTTGTACTTTGCTATGAAGTTCCACCAGGAATGAGTTTTCATGCAAAAACTGTCTATTTCAACTAACTTTGTCCATCCAAAACGAACTTTGTTCTTTGCTATGAAGTTCCACCAGGAATGAGTTTTCATGCAAAAACTGTCTATTTCAACTAACTTTGTCCATCCAAAACGAACTTTGTACTTTGCTATGAAGTTCCACCAGGAATGAGTTTTCATGCAAAAACTGTCTATTTCAACTAACTTTGTCCATCCAAAACGAACTTTGTACTTTGCTATGAAGTTCCACCAGGAATGAGTTTTCATGCAAAAACTGTCTATTTCAACTAACTTTGTCCATCCAAAACGAACTTTGTACTTTGCTATGAAGTTCCACCAGGAATGAGTTTTCATGCAAAAACTGTCTATTTCAACTAACTTTGTCCATCCAAAACGAACTTTGTACTTTGCTATGAAGTTCCACCAGGAATGAGTTTTCATGCAAAAACTGTCTATTTCAACTTAATTCGTCCATCCAAAACGAACTTTGTACTTTGCTATGAAGTTCCACCAGGAATGAGTTTTCATGCAAAAACTGTCTATTTCAACTAACTTTGTCCATCCAAAACGAACTTTGTACTTTGCTATGAAGTTCCACCAGGAATGAGTTTTCATGCAAAAACTGTCTATTTCAACTAACTTTGTCCATCCAAAACGAACTTTGTACTTTGCTATGAAGTTCCACCAGGAATGAGTTTTCATGCAAAAACTGTCTATTTCAACTTAATTCGTCCATCCAAAACGAACTTTGTACTTTGCTATGAAGTTCCACCAGGAATGAGTTTTCATGCAAAAACTGTCTATTTCAACTAAATTGATCCATCCAAAACGAACTTTGTACTTTGCTATGAAGTTCCACCAGGAATGAGTTTTCATGCAAAAACTGTCTATTTCAACTAACTTTGTCCATCCAAAACGAACTTTGTACTTTGCTATGAAGTTCCACCAGGAATGAGTTTTCATGCAAAAACTGTCTACTTCAACTAACTTTGTCCATCCAAAACGAACTTTGTACTTTGCTATGAAGTTCCACCAGGAATGAGTTTTCATGCAAAAACTGTCTATTTCAACTAACTTTGTCCATCCAAAACGAACTTTGTACTTTGCTATGAAGTTCCACCAGGAATGAGTTTTCATGCAAAAACTGTCTATTTCAACTAACTTTGTCCATCCAAAACGAACTTTGTACTTTGCTATGAAGTTCCACCAGGAATGAGTTTTCATGCAAAAACTGTCTATTTCAACTAACTTTGTCCATCCAAAACGAACTTTGTACTTTGCTATGAAGTTCCACCAGGAATGAGTTTTCATGCAAAAACTGTCTATTTCAACTAACTTTGTCCATCCAAAACGAACTTTGTACTTTGCTATGAAGTTCCACCAGGAATGAGTTTTCATGCAAAAACTGTCTATTTCAACTAACTTTGTCCATCCAAAACGAACTTTGTACTTTGCTATGAAGTTCCACCAGGAATGAGTTTTCATGCAAAAACTGTCTATTTCAACTAACTTTGTCCATCCAAAACGAACTTTGTACTTTGCTATGAAGTTCCACCAGGAATGAGTTTTCATGCAAAAACTGTCTATTTCAACTAACTTTGTCCATCCAAAACGAACTTTGTACTTTGCTATGAAGTTCCACCAGGAATGAGTTTTCATGCAAAAACTGTCTATTTCAACTAACTTTGTCCATCCAAAACGAACTTTGTACTTTGCTATGAAGTTCCACCAGGAATGAGTTTTCATGCAAAAACTGTCTATTTCAACTAACTTTGTCCATCCAAAACGAACTTTGTACTTTGCTATGAAGTTCCACCAGGAATGAGTTTTCATGCAAAAACTGTCTATTTCAACTAACTTTGTCCATCCAAAACGAACTTTGTACTTTGCTATGAAGTTCCACCAGGAATGAGTTTTCATGCAAAAACTGTCTATTTCAACTAACTTTGTCCATCCAAAACGAACTTTGTACTTTGCTATGAAGTTCCACCAGGAATGAGTTTTCATGCAAAAACTGTCTATTTCAACTTAATTCGTCCATCCAAAACGAACTTTGTACTTTGCTATGAAGTTCCACCAGGAATGAGTTTTCATGCAAAAACTGTCTATTTCAACTAAATTGATCCATCCAAAACGAACTTTGTACTTTGCTATGAAGTTCCACCAGGAATGAGTTTTCATGCAAAAACTGTCTACTTCAACTAACTTTGTCCATCCAAAACGAACTTTGTACTTTGCTATGAAGTTCCACCAGGAATGAGTTTTCATGCAAAAACTGTCTATTTCAACTAACTTTGTCCATCCAAAACGAACTTTGTACTTTGCTATGAAGTTCCACCAGGAATGAGTTTTCATGCAAAAACTGTCTATTTCAACTAAATTGATCCATCCAAAACGAACTTTGTACTTTGCTATGAAGTTCCACCAGGAATGAGTTTTCATGCAAAAACTGTCTATTTCAACTAACTTTGTCCATCCAAAACGAACTTTGTACTTTGCTATGAAGTTCCACCAGGAATGAGTTTTCATGCAAAAACTGTCTATTTCAACTAACTTTGTCCATCCAAAACGAACTTTGTACTTTGCTATGAAGTTCCACCAGGAATGAGTTTTCATGCAAAAACTGTCTATTTCAACTAAATTGATCCATCCAAAACGAACTTTGTACTTTGCTATGAAGTTCCACCAGGAATGAGTTTTCATGCAAAAACTGTCTATTTCAACTAACTTTGTCCATCCAAAACGAACTTTGTACTTTGCTATGAAGTTCCACCAGGAATGAGTTTTCATGCAAAAACTGTCTATTTCAACTAACTTTGTCCATCCAAAACGAACTTTGTACTTTGCTATGAAGTTCCACCAGGAATGAGTTTTCATGCAAAAACTGTCTATTTCAACTAACTTGGTCCATCCAAAACGAACTTTGTACTTTGCTATGAAGTTCCACCAGGAATGAGTTTTCATGCAAAAACTGTCTATTTCAACTAAATTGATCCATCCAAAACGAACTTTGTACTTTGCTATGAAGTTCCACCAGGAATGAGTTTTTATGCAAAACCTGTCTATTTCAACTGACTTTGTCCATCCAAAACGAACTTTGTACTTTGCTATGAAGTTCCACCAGGAATGAGTTTTCATGCAAAAACTGTCTATTTCAACTTAATTCGTCCATCCAAAACGAACTTTGTACTTTGCTATGAAGTTCCACCAGGAATGAGTTTTCATGCAAAAACTGTCTATTTCAACTAAATTGATCCATCCAAAACGAACTTTGTACTTTGCTATGAAGTTCCACCAGGAATGAGTTTTTATGCAAAACCTGTCTATTTCAACTGACTTTGTCCATCCAAAACGAACTTTGTACTTTGCTATGAAGTTCCACCAGGAATGAGTTTTCATGCAAAAACTGTCTATTTCAACTTAATTCGTCCATCCAAAACGAACTTTGTACTTTGCTATGAAGTTCCACCAGGAATGAGTTTTCATGCAAAAACTGTCTATTTCAACTTAATTCGTCCATCCAAAACGAACTTTGTACTTTGCTATGAAGTTCCACCAGGAATGAGTTTTTATGCAAAAACTGTCTATTTCAACTTAATTCGTCCATCCAAAACGAACTTTGTACTTTGCTATGAAGTTCCACCAGGAATGAGTTTTCATGCAACAACTGTCTATTTCAACTTAATTCGTCCATCCAAAACGAACTTTGTACTTTGCTATGAAGTTCCACCAGGAATGAGTTTTTATGCAAAAACTGTCTATTTCAACTAACTTTGTAAATCCAAAACGAACTTTGTACTTTGCTATGAAGTTCCACCTGGAATGAGTTTTCATGCAAAAACTGTCTATTTCAACTAACTTTGTCCATCCAAAACGAACTTTGTACTTTGCTATGAAGTTCCACCAGGAATGAGTTTTCATGCAAAAACTGTCTATTTCAACTAACTTTGTCCATCCAAAACGAACTTTGTACTTTGCTATGAAGTTCCACCAGGAATGAGTTTTCATGCAAAAACTGTCTATTTCAACTGACTTTGTCCATCCAAAACGAACTTTGTACTTTGCTATGAAGTTCCACCAGGAATGAGTTTTCATGCAAAAACTGTCTATTTCAACTTAATTCGTCCATCCAAAACGAACTTTGTACTTTGCTATGAAGTTCCACCAGGAATGAGTTTTCATGCAAAAACTGTCTATTTCAACTAAATTGATCCATCCAAAACGAACTTTGTACTTTGCTATGAAGTTCCACCAGGAATGAGTTTTTATGCAAAAACTGTCTATTTCAACTAACTTTGTCCATCCAAAACGAACTTTGTACTTTGCTATGAAGTTCCACCAGGAATGAGTTTTCATGCAAAAACTGTCTATTTCAACTAACTTTGTCCATCCAAAACGAACTTTGTACTTTGCTATGAAGTTCCACCAGGAATGAGTTTTTATGCAAAAACTGTCTATTTCAACTTAATTCGTCCATCCAAAACGAACTTTGTACTTTGCTATGAAGTTCCACCAGGAATGAGTTTTCATGCAAAAACTGTCTATTTCAACTTAATTCGTCCATCCAAAACGAACTTTGTACTTTGCTATGAAGTTCCACCAGGAATGAGTTTTCATGCAAAAACTGTCTATTTCAACTAACTTTGTCCATCCAAAACGAACTTTGTACTTTGCTATGAAGTTCCACCAGGAATGAGTTTTCATGCAAAAACTGTCTATTTCAACTAACTTTGTCCATCCAAAACGAACTTTGTACTTTGCTATGAAGTTCCACCAGGAATGAGTTTTCATGCAAAAACTGTCTATTTCAACTAACTTTGTCCATCCAAAACGAACTTTGTACTTTGCTATGAAGTTCCACCAGGAATGAGTTTTCATGCAAAAACTGTCTATTTCAACTAAATTGATCCATCCAAAACGAACTTTGTACTTTGCTATGAAGTTCCACCAGGAATGAGTTTTCATGCAAAAACTGTCTATTTCAACTAACTTTGTCCATCCAAAACGAACTTTGTACTTTGCTATGAAGTTCCACCAGGAATGAGTTTTCATGCAAAAACTGTCTATTTCAACTAACTTTGTCCATCCAAAACGAACGTTGTACTTTGCTATGAAGTTCCACCAGGAATGAGTTTTCATGCAAAAACTGTCTATTTCAACTTAATTCGTCCATCCAAAACGAACTTTGTACTTTGCTATGAAGTTCCACCAGGAATGAGTTTTCATGCAAAAACTGTCTATTTCAACTGACTTTGTCCATCCAAAACGAACTTTGTACTTTGCTATGAAGTTCCACCAGGAATGAGTTTTCATGCAAAAACTGTCTATTTCAACTTAATTCGTCCATCCAAAACGAACTTTGTACTTTGCTATGAAGTTCCACCAGGAATGAGTTTTCATGCAAAAACTGTCTATTTCAACTAACTTTGTCCATCCAAAACGAACTTTGTACTTTGCTATGAAGTTCCACCAGGAATGAGTTTTCATGCAAAAACTGTCTATTTCAACTAAATTGATCCATCCAAAACGAACTTTGTACTTTGCTATGAAGTTCCACCAGGAATGAGTTTTTATGCAAAACCTGTCTATTTCAACTGACTTTGTCCATCCAAAACGAACTTTGTACTTTGCTATGAAGTTCCACCAGGAATGAGTTTTCATGCAAAAACTGTCTATTTCAACTTAATTCGTCCATCCAAAACGAACTTTGTACTTTGCTATGAAGTTCCACCAGGAATGAGTTTTCATGCAAAAACTGTCTATTTCAACTTAATTCGTCCATCCAAAACGAACTTTGTACTTTGCTATGAAGTTCCACCAGGAATGAGTTTTTATGCAAAAACTGTCTATTTCAACTTAATTCGTCCATCCAAAACGAACTTTGTACTTTGCTATGAAGTTCCACCAGGAATGAGTTTTCATGCAACAACTGTCTATTTCAACTTAATTCGTCCATCCAAAACGAACTTTGTACTTTGCTATGAAGTTCCACCAGGAATGAGTTTTCATGCAAAAACTGTCTATTTCAACTAACTTTGTCCATCCAAAACGAACTTTGTACTTTGCTATGAAGTTCCACCAGGAATGAGTTTTCATGCAAAAACTGTCTATTTCAACTAACTTTGTCCATCCAAAACGAACTTTGTACTTTGCTATGAAGTTCCACCAGGAATGAGTTTTCATGCAAAAACTGTCTATTTCAACTAAATTGATCCATCCAAAACGAACTTTGTACTTTGCTATGAAGTTCCACCAGGAATGAGTTTTCATGCAAAAACTGTCTATTTCAACTAACTTTGTCCATCCAAAACGAACTTTGTACTTTGCTATGAAGTTCCACCAGGAATGAGTTTTCATGCAAAAACTGTCTATTTCAACTAACTTTGTCCATCCAAAACGAACTTTGTACTTTGCTATGAAGTTCCACCAGGAATGAGTTTTCATGCAAAAACTGTCTATTTCAACTAAATTGATCCATCCAAAACGAACTTTGTACTTTGCTATGAAGTTCCACCAGGAATGAGTTTTCATGCAAAAACTGTCTATTTCAACTAACTTTGTCCATCCAAAACGAACTTTGTACTTTGCTATGAAGTTCCACCAGGAATGAGTTTTCATGCAAAAACTGTCTATTTCAACTTAATTCGTCCATCCAAAACGAACTTTGTACTTTGCAATGAAGTTCCACCAGGAATGAGTTTTTATGCAAAAACTGTCTATTTCAACTAACTTTGTCCATCCAAAACGAACTTTGTACTTTGATATGAAGTTCCACCAGGAATGAGTTTTCATGCAAAAACTGTCTATTTCAACTTAATTCGTCCATCCAAAACGAACTTTGTACTTTGCTATGAAGTTCCACCAGGAATGAGTTTTCATGCAAAAACTGTCTATTTCAACTAACTTTGTCCATCCAAAACGAACTTTGTACTTTGCTATGAAGTTCCACCAGGAATGAGTTTTCATGCAAAAACTGTCTATTTCAACTAAATTGATCCATCCAAAACGAACTTTGTACTTTGCTATGAAGTTCCACCAGGAATGAGTTTTCATGCAAAAACTGTCTATTTCAACTAACTTTGTCCATCCAAAACGAACTTTGTACTTTGCTATGAAGTTCCACCAGGAATGAGTTTTCATGCAAAAACTGTCTATTTCAACTAACTTTGTCCATCCAAAACGAACTTTGTACTTTGCTATGAAGTTCCACCAGGAATGAGTTTTCATGCAAAAACTGTCTATTTCAACTAACTTTGTCCATCCAAAACGAACTTTGTGTACTTTGCTATGAAGTTCCACCAGGAATGAGTTTTCATGCAAAAACTGTCTATTTCAACTAACTTTGTCCATCCAAAACGAACTTTGTACTTTGCTATGAAGTTCCACCAGGAATGAGTTTTCATGCAAAAACTGTCTATTTCAACTAACTTTGTCCATCCAAAACGAACTTTGTACTTTGCTATGAAGTTCCACCAGGAATGAGTTTTCATGCAAAAACTGTCTATTTCAACTTAATTCGTCCATCCAAAACGAACTTTGTACTTTGCTATGAAGTTCCACCAGGAATGAGTTTTCATGCAAAAACTGTCTATTTCAACTAACTTTGTCCATCCAAAACGAACTTTGTACTTTGCTATGAAGTTCCACCAGGAATGAGTTTTCATGCAAAAACTGTCTATTTCAACTAACTTTGTCCATCCAAAACGAACTTTGTACTTTGCTATGAAGTTCCACCAGGAATGAGTTTTCATGCAAAAACTGTCTATTTCAACTTAATTCGTCCATCCAAAACGAACTTTGTACTTTGCTATGAAGTTCCACCAGGAATGAGTTTTCATGCAAAAACTGTCTATTTCAACTAAATTGATCCATCCAAAACGAACTTTGTACTTTGCTATGAAGTTCCACCAGGAATGAGTTTTCATGCAAAAACTGTCTATTTCAACTTAATTCGTCCATCCAAAACGAACTTTGTACTTTGCTATGAAGTTCCACCAGGAATGAGTTTTCATGCAAAAACTGTCTATTTCAACTAACTTTGTCCATCCAAAACGAACTTTGTACTTTGCTATGAAGTTCCACCAGGAATGAGTTTTCATGCAAAAACTGTCTACTTCAACTAACTTTGTCCATCCAAAACGAACTTTGTACTTTGCTATGAAGTTCCACCAGGAATGAGTTTTCATGCAAAAACTGTCTATTTCAACTAACTTTGTCCATCCAAAACGAACTTTGTACTTTGCTATGAAGTTCCACCAGGAATGAGTTTTCATGCAAAAACTGTCTATTTCAACTAACTTTGTCCATCCAAAACGAACTTTGTACTTTGCTATGAAGTTCCACCAGGAATGAGTTTTCATGCAAAAACTGTCTATTTCAACTAACTTTGTCCATCCAAAACGAACTTTGTACTTTGCTATGAAGTTCCACCAGGAATGAGTTTTCATGCAAAAACTGTCTATTTCAACTAACTTTGTCCATCCAAAACGAACTTTGTACTTTGCTATGAAGTTCCACCAGGAATGAGTTTTCATGCAAAAACTGTCTATTTCAACTAACTTTGTCCATCCAAAACGAACTTTGTACTTTGCTATGAAGTTCCACCAGGAATGAGTTTTCATGCAAAAACTGTCTATTTCAACTAACTTTGTCCATCCAAAACGAACTTTGTACTTTGCTATGAAGTTCCACCAGGAATGAGTTTTCATGCAAAAACTGTCTATTTCAACTAACTTTGTCCATCCAAAACGAACTTTGTACTTTGCTATGAAGTTCCACCAGGAATGAGTTTTCATGCAAAAACTGTCTATTTCAACTTAATTCGTCCATCCAAAACGAACTTTGTACTTTGCTATGAAGTTCCACCAGGAATGAGTTTTCATGCAAAAACTGTCTATTTCAACTAAATTGATCCATCCAAAACGAACTTTGTACTTTGCTATGAAGTTCCACCAGGAATGAGTTTTCATGCAAAAACTGTCTACTTCAACTAACTTTGTCCATCCAAAACGAACTTTGTACTTTGCTATGAAGTTCCACCAGGAATGAGTTTTCATGCAAAAACTGTCTATTTCAACTAACTTTGTCCATCCAAAACGAACTTTGTACTTTGCTATGAAGTTCCACCAGGAATGAGTTTTCATGCAAAAACTGTCTATTTCAACTAACTTTGTCCATCCAAAACGAACTTTGTACTTTGCTATGAAGTTCCACCAGGAATGAGTTTTCATGCAAAAACTGTCTATTTCAACTAACTTTGTCCATCCAAAACGAACTTTGTACTTTGCTATGAAGTTCCACCAGGAATGAGTTTTCATGCAAAAACTGTCTATTTCAACTAACTTTGTCCATCCAAAACGAACTTTGTACTTTGCTATGAAGTTCCACCAGGAATGAGTTTTCATGCAAAAACTGTCTATTTCAACTAACTTTGTCCATCCAAAACGAACTTTGTACTTTGCTATGAAGTTCCACCAGGAATGAGTTTTCATGCAAAAACTGTCTATTTCAACTAACTTTGTCCATCCAAAACGAACTTTGTACTTTGCTATGAAGTTCCACCAGGAATGAGTTTTCATGCAAAAACTGTCTATTTCAACTAACTTTGTCCATCCAAAACGAACTTTGTACTTTGCTATGAAGTTCCACCAGGAATGAGTTTTCATGCAAAAACTGTCTATTTCAACTAACTTTGTCCATCCAAAACGAACTTTGTACTTTGCTATGAAGTTCCACCAGGAATGAGTTTTCATGCAAAAACTGTCTATTTCAACTAACTTTGTCCATCCAAAACGAACTTTGTACTTTGCTATGAAGTTCCACCAGGAATGAGTTTTCATGCAAAAACTGTCTATTTCAACTAACTTTGTCCATCCAAAACGAACTTTGTACTTTGCTATGAAGTTCCACCAGGAATGAGTTTTCATGCAAAAACTGTCTATTTCAACTTAATTCGTCCATCCAAAACGAACTTTGTACTTTGCTATGAAGTTCCACCAGGAATGAGTTTTCATGCAAAAACTGTCTATTTCAACTAAATTGATCCATCCAAAACGAACTTTGTACTTTGCTATGAAGTTCCACCAGGAATGAGTTTTCATGCAAAAACTGTCTACTTCAACTAACTTTGTCCATCCAAAACGAACTTTGTACTTTGCTATGAAGTTCCACCAGGAATGAGTTTTCATGCAAAAACTGTCTATTTCAACTAACTTTGTCCATCCAAAACGAACTTTGTACTTTGCTATGAAGTTCCACCAGGAATGAGTTTTCATGCAAAAACTGTCTATTTCAACTAAATTGATCCATCCAAAACGAACTTTGTACTTTGCTATGAAGTTCCACCAGGAATGAGTTTTCATGCAAAAACTGTCTATTTCAACTAACTTTGTCCATCCAAAACGAACTTTGTACTTTGCTATGAAGTTCCACCAGGAATGAGTTTTCATGCAAAAACTGTCTATTTCAACTAACTTTGTCCATCCAAAACGAACTTTGTACTTTGCTATGAAGTTCCACCAGGAATGAGTTTTCATGCAAAAACTGTCTATTTCAACTAAATTGATCCATCCAAAACGAACTTTGTACTTTGCTATGAAGTTCCACCAGGAATGAGTTTTCATGCAAAAACTGTCTATTTCAACTAACTTTGTCCATCCAAAACGAACTTTGTACTTTGCTATGAAGTTCCACCAGGAATGAGTTTTCATGCAAAAACTGTCTATTTCAACTAACTTTGTCCATCCAAAACGAACTTTGTACTTTGCTATGAAGTTCCACCAGGAATGAGTTTTCATGCAAAAACTGTCTATTTCAACTAACTTTGTCCATCCAAAACGAACTTTGTACTTTGCTATGAAGTTCCACCAGGAATGAGTTTTCATGCAAAAACTGTCTATTTCAACTTAATTCGTCCATCCAAAACGAACTTTGTACTTTGCTATGAAGTTCCACCAGGAATGAGTTTTCATGCAAAAACTGTCTATTTCAACTAAATTGATCCATCCAAAACGAACTTTGTACTTTGCTATGAAGTTCCACCAGGAATGAGTTTTCATGCAAAAACTGTCTATTTCAACTAACTTTGTCCATCCAAAACGAACTTTGTACTTTGCTATGAAGTTCCACCAGGAATGAGTTTTCATGCAAAAACTGTCTATTTCAACTAACTTTGTCCATCCAAAACGAACTTTGTACTTTGCTATGAAGTTCCACCAGGAATGAGTTTTCATGCAAAAACTGTCTATTTCAACTAAATTGATCCATCCAAAACGAACTTTGTACTTTGCTATGAAGTTCCACCAGGAATGAGTTTTCATGCAAAAACTGTCTATTTCAACTAAATTGATCCATCCAAAACGAACTTTGTACTTTGCTATGAAGTTCCACCAGGAATGAGTTTTCATGCAAAAACTGTCTATTTCAACTAACTTTGTCCATCCAAAACGAACTTTGTACTTTGCTATGAAGTTCCACCAGGAATGAGTTTTCATGCAAAAACTGTCTATTTCAACTAACTTTGTCCATCCAAAACGAACTTTGTACTTTGCTATGAAGTTCCACCAGGAATGAGTTTTCATGCAAAAACTGTCTATTTCAACTAACTTTGTCCATCCAAAACGAACTTTGTACTTTGCTATGAAGTTCCACCAGGAATGAGTTTTCATGCAAAAACTGTCTATTTCAACTTAATTCGTCCATCCAAAACGAACTTTGTACTTTGCTATGAAGTTCCACCAGGAATGAGTTTTCATGCAAAAACTGTCTATTTCAACTAAATTGATCCATCCAAAACGAACTTTGTACTTTGCTATGAAGTTCCACCAGGAATGAGTTTTCATGCAAAAACTGTCTATTTCAACTAACTTTGTCCATCCAAAACGAACTTTGTACTTTGCTATGAAGTTCCACCAGGAATGAGTTTTCATGCAAAAACTGTCTACTTCAACTAACTTTGTCCATCCAAAACGAACTTTGTACTTTGCTATGAAGTTCCACCAGGAATGAGTTTTCATGCAAAAACTGTCTATTTCAACTAACTTTGTCCATCCAAAACGAACTTTGTACTTTGCTATGAAGTTCCACCAGGAATGAGTTTTCATGCAAAAACTGTCTATTTCAACTAAATTGATCCATCCAAAACGAACTTTGTACTTTGCTATGAAGTTCCACCAGGAATGAGTTTTCATGCAAAAACTGTCTATTTCAACTAACTTTGTCCATCCAAAACGAACTTTGTACTTTGCTATGAAGTTCCACCAGGAATGAGTTTTCATGCAAAAACTGTCTATTTCAACTAACTTTGTCCATCCAAAACGAACTTTGTACTTTGCTATGAAGTTCCACCAGGAATGAGTTTTCATGCAAAAACTGTCTATTTCAACTAAATTGATCCATCCAAAACGAACTTTGTACTTTGCTATGAAGTTCCACCAGGAATGAGTTTTCATGCAAAAACTGTCTATTTCAACTAACTTTGTCCATCCAAAACGAACTTTGTACTTTGCTATGAAGTTCCACCAGGAATGAGTTTTCATGCAAAAACTGTCTATTTCAACTAAATTGATCCATCCAAAACGAACTTTGTACTTTGCTATGAAGTTCCACCAGGAATGAGTTTTCATGCAAAAACTGTCTATTTCAACTAACTTTGTCCATCCAAAACGAACTTTGTACTTTGCTATGAAGTTCCACCAGGAATGAGTTTTCATGCAAAAACTGTCTACTTCAACTAACTTTGTCCATCCAAAACGAACTTTGTACTTTGCTATGAAGTTCCACCAGGAATGAGTTTTCATGCAAAAACTGTCTATTTCAACTAACTTTGTCCATCCAAAACGAACTTTGTACTTTGCTATGAAGTTCCACCAGGAATGAGTTTTCATGCAAAAACTGTCTATTTCAACTAAATTGATCCATCCAAAACGAACTTTGTACTTTGCTATGAAGTTCCACCAGGAATGAGTTTTCATGCAAAAACTGTCTATTTCAACTAACTTTGTCCATCCAAAACGAACTTTGTACTTTGCTATGAAGTTCCACCAGGAATGAGTTTTCATGCAAAAACTGTCTATTTCAACTAAATTGATCCATCCAAAACGAACTTTGTACTTTGCTATGAAGTTCCACCAGGAATGAGTTTTCATGCAAAAACTGTCTATTTCAACTAAATTGATCCATCCAAAACGAACTTTGTACTTTGCTATGAAGTTCCACCAGGAATGAGTTTTCATGCAAAAACTGTCTATTTCAACTAACTTTGTCCATCCAAAACGAACTTTGTACTTTGCTATGAAGTTCCACCAGGAATGAGTTTTCATGCAAAAACTGTCTATTTCAACTAACTTTGTCCATCCAAAACGAACTTTGTACTTTGCTATGAAGTTCCACCAGGAATGAGTTTTCATGCAAAAACTGTCTATTTCAACTAAATTGATCCATCCAAAACGAACTTTGTACTTTGCTATGAAGTTCCACCAGGAATGAGTTTTCATGCAAAAACTGTCTATTTCAACTAACTTTGTCCATCCAAAACGAACTTTGTACTTTGCTATGAACTTCCACCAGGAATGAGTTTTCATGCAAAAACTCTCTATTTCAACTAAATTGATCCATCCAAAACGAACTTTGTACTTTGCTATGAAGTTCCACCAGGAATGAGTTTTCATGCAAAAACTGTCTATTTCAACTAAATTGATCCATCCAAAACGAACTTTGTACTTTGCTATGAAGTTCCACCAGGAATGAGTTTTCATGCAAAAACTGTCTATTTCAACTAACTTTGTCCATCCAAAACGAACTTTGTACTTTGCTATGAAGTTCCACCAGGAATGAGTTTTCATGCAAAAACTGTCTATTTCAACTAACTTTGTCCATCCAAAACGAACTTTGTACTTTGCTATGAAGTTCCACCAGGAATGAGTTTTCATGCAAAAACTGTCTATTTCAACTAAATTGATCCATCCAAAACGAACTTTGTACTTTGCTATGAAGTTCCACCAGGAATGAGTTTTCATGCAAAAACTGTCTATTTCAACTAACTTTGTCCATCCAAAACGAACTTTGTACTTTGCTATGAAGTTCCACCAGGAATGAGTTTTCATGCAAAAACTGTCTATTTCAACTAAATTGATCCATCCAAAACGAACTTTGTACTTTGCTATGAAGTTCCACCAGGAATGAGTTTTCATGCAAAAACTGTCTATTTCAACTAACTTTGTCCATCCAAAACGAACTTTGTACTTTGCTATGAAGTTCCACCAGGAATGAGTTTTCATGCAAAAACTGTCTATTTCAACTAACTTTGTCCATCCAAAACGAACTTTGTACTTTGCTATGAAGTTCCACCAGGAATGAGTTTTCATGCAAAAACTGTCTATTTCAACTAAATTGATCCATCCAAAACGAACTTTGTACTTTGCTATGAAGTTCCACCAGGAATGAGTTTTCATGCAAAAACTGTCTATTTCAACTAACTTTGTCCATCCAAAACGAACTTTGTACTTTGCTATGAAGTTCCACCAGGAATGAGTTTTTATGCAAAAACTGTCTATTTCAACTAACTTTGTCCATCCAAAACGAACTTTGTACTTTGCTATGAAGTTCCACCAGGAATGAGTTTTCATGCAAAAACTGTCTATTTCAACTAACTTTGTCCATCCAAAACGAACTTTGTACTTTGCTATGAAGTTCCACCAGGAATGAGTTTTCATGCAAAAACTGTCTATTTCAACTAACTTTGTCCATCCAAAACGAACTTTGTACTTTGCTATGAAGTTCCACCAGGAATGAGTTTTCATGCAAAAACTGTCTATTTCAACTAAATTGATCCATCCAAAACGAACTTTGTACTTTGCTATGAAGTTCCACCAGGAATGAGTTTTCATGCAAAAACTGTCTATTTCAACTAACTTTGTCCATCCAAAACGAACTTTGTACTTTGCTATGAAGTTCCACCAGGAATGAGTTTTCATGCAAAAACTGTCTATTTCAACTAACTTTGTCCATCCAAAACGAACTTTGTACTTTGCTATGAAGTTCCACCAGGAATGAGTTTTCATGCAAAAACTGTCTATTTCAACTTAATTCGTCCATCCAAAACGAACTTTGTACTTTGCTATGAAGTTCCACCAGGAATGAGTTTTCATGCAAAAACTGTCTATTTCAACTAACTTTGTCCATCCAAAACGAACTTTGTACTTTGCTATGAAGTTCCACCAGGAATGAGTTTTCTTGCAAAAACTGTCTATTTCAACTAACTTTGTCCATCCAAAACGAACTTTGTACTTTGCTATGAAGTTTCACCAGGAATGAGTTTTCATGCAAAAACTGTCTATTTCAACTAACTTCGTCCATCCAAAACGAACTTTGTACTTTGCTATGAAGTTCCACCAGGAATGAGTTTTCATGCAAAAACTGTCTATTTCAACTAACTTTGTCCATCCAAAACGAACTTTGTACTTTGCTATGAAGTTCCACCAGGAATGAGTTTTCATGCAAAAACTGTCTATTTCAACTAACTTTGTCCATCCAAAACGAACTTTGTACTTTGCTATGAAGTTCCACCAGGAATGAGTTTTCATGCAAAAACTGTCTATTTCAACTTAATTCGTCCATCCAAAACGAACTTTGTACTTTGCTATGAAGTTCCACCAGGAATGAGTTTTCATGCAAAAACTGTCTATTTCAACTAACTTTGTCCATCCAAAACGAACTTTGTACTTTGCTATGAAGTTCCACCAGGAATGAGTTTTCATGCAAAAACTGTCTATTTCAACTTAATTCGTCCATCCAAAACGAACTTTGTACTTTGCTATGAAGTTCCACCAGGAATGAGTTTTCATGCAAAAACTGTCTATTTCAACTAACTTTGTCCATCCAAAACGAACTTTGTACTTTGCTATGAAGTTCCACCAGGAATGAGTTTTCATGCAAAAACTGTCTATTTCAACTAAATTGATCCATCCAAAACGAACTTTGTACTTTGCTATGAAGTTCCACCAGGAATGAGTTTTCATGCAAAAACTGTCTATTTCAACTAACTTGTCCATCCAAAACGAACTTTGTACTTTGCTATGAAGTTCCACCAGGAATGAGTTTTCATGCAAAAACTGTCTATTTCAACTAACTTTGTCCATCCAAAACGAACTTTGTACTTTGCTATGAAGTTCCACCAGGAATGAGTTTTCATGCAAAAACTGTCTATTTCAACTAACTTTGTCCATCCAAAACGAACTTTGTACTTTGCTATGAAGTTCCACCAGGAATGAGTTTTCATGCAAAAACTGTCTATTTCAACTAACTTTGTCCATCCAAAACGAACTTTGTACTTTGCTATGAAGTTCCACCAGGAATGAGTTTTCATGCAAAAACTGTCTATTTCAACTAACTTTGTCCATCCAAAACGAACTTTGTACTTTGCTATGAAGTTCCACCAGGAATGAGTTTTCTTGCAAAAACTGTCTATTTCAACTAACTTTGTCCATCCAAAACGAACTTTGTACTTTGCTATGAAGTTCCACCAGGAATGAGTTTTCATGCAAAAACTGTCTATTTCAACTAACTTCGTCCATCCAAAACGAACTTTGTACTTTGCTATGAAGTTCCACCAGGAATGAGTTTTCATGCAAAAACTGTCTATTTCAACTAACTTTGTCCATCCAAAACGAACTTTGTACTTTGCTATGAAGTTCCACCAGGAATGAGTTTTCATGCAAAAACTGTCTATTTCAACTAACTTTGTCCATCCAAAACGAACTTTGTACTTTGCTATGAAGTTCCACCAGGAATGAGTTTTCATGCAAAAACTGTCTATTTCAACTTAATTCGTCCATCCAAAACGAACTTTGTACTTTGCTATGAAGTTCCACCAGGAATGAGTTTTCATGCAAAAACTGTCTATTTCAACTAACTTTGTCCATCCAAAACGAACTTTGTACTTTGCTATGAAGTTCCACCAGGAATGAGTTTTCATGCAAAAACTGTCTATTTCAACTTAATTCGTCCATCCAAAACGAACTTTGTACTTTGCTATGAAGTTCCACCAGGAATGAGTTTTTCATGCAAAAACTGTCTATTTCAACTAACTTTGTCCATCCAAAACGAACTTTGTACTTTGCTATGAAGTTCCACCAGGAATGAGTTTTCATGCAAAAACTGTCTATTTCAACTAAATTGATCCATCCAAAACGAACTTTGTACTTTGCTATGAAGTTCCACCAGGAATGAGTTTTCATGCAAAAACTGTCTATTTCAACTAACTTTGTCCATCCAAAACGAACTTTGTACTTTGCTATGAAGTTCCACCAGGAATGAGTTTTCATGCAAAAACTGTCTATTTCAACTAACTTTGTCCATCCAAAACGAACTTTGTACTTTGCTATGAAGTTCCACCAGGAATGAGTTTTCATGCAAAAACTGTCTATTTCAACTTAATTCGTCCATCCAAAACGAACTTTGTACTTTGCTATGAAGTTCCACCAGGAATGAGTTTTCATGCAAAAACTGTCTATTTTCAACTAACTTTGTCCATCCAAAACGAACTTTGTACTTTGCTATGAAGTTCCACCAGGAATGAGTTTTCATGCAAAAACTGTCTATTTCAACTAACTTTGTCCATCCAAAACGAACTTTGTACTTTGCTATGAAGTTCCACCAGGAATGAGTTTTCATGCAAAAACTGTCTATTTCAACTTAATTCGTCCATCCAAAACGAACTTTGTACTTTGCTATGAAGTTCCACCAGGAATGAGTTTTCATGCAAAAACTGTCTATTTCAACTAACTTTGTCCATCCAAAACGAACTTTGTACTTTGCTATGAAGTTCCACCAGGAATGAGTTTTCATGCAAAAACTGTCTATTTCAACTAACTTTGTCCATCCAAAACGAACTTTGTACTTTGCTATGAAGTTCCACCAGGAATGAGTTTTCATGCAAAAACTGTCTATTTCAACTTAATTCGTCCATCCAAAACGAACTTTGTACTTTGCTATGAAGTTCCACCAGGAATGAGTTTTCATGCAAAAACTGTCTATTTCAACTAAATTGATCCATCCAAAACGAACTTTGTACTTTGCTATGAAGTTTCACCAGGAATGAGTTTTCATGCAAAAACTGTCTATTTCAACTAACTTTGTCCATCCAAAACGAACTTTGTACTTTGCTATGAAGTTCCACCAGGAATGAGTTTTCATGCAAAAACTGTCTATTTCACTAACTTTGTCCATCCAAAACGAACTTTGTACTTTGCTATGAAGTTCCACCAGGAATGAGTTTTCATGCAAAAACTGTCTATTTCAACTAACTTTGTCCATCCAAAACGAACTTTGTACTTTGCTATGAAGTTCCACCAGGAATGAGTTTTCATGCAAAAACTGTCTATTTCAACTAACTTTGTCCATCCAAAACGAACTTTGTACTTTGCTATGAAGTTCCACCAGGAATGAGTTTTCATGCAAAAACTGTCTATTTCAACTAACTTTGTCCATCCAAACGAACTTTGTACTTTGCTATGAAGTTCCACCAGGAATGAGTTTTTCATGCAAAAAACTGTCTATTTCAACTAACTTTGTCCATCCAAAACGAACTTTGTACTTTGCTATGAAGTTCCACCAGGAATGAGTTTTCATGCAAAAACTGTCTATTTCAACTAACTTTGTCCATCCAAAACGAACTTTGTACTTTGCTATGAAGTTCCACCAGGAATGAGTTTTCATGCAAAAACTGTCTACTTCAACTAACTTTGTCCATCCAAAACGAACTTTGTACTTTGCTATGAAGTTCCACCAGGAATGAGTTTTCATGCAAAAACTGTCTATTTCAACTAAATTGATCCATCCAAAACGAACTTTGTACTTTGCTATGAAGTTCCACCAGGAATGAGTTTTCATGCAAAAACTGTCTATTTCAACTAACTTTGTCCATCCAAAACGAACTTTGTACTTGCTATGAAGTTCCACCAGGAATGAGTTTTCATGCAAAAACTGTCTATTTCAACTAACTTTGTCCATCCAAAACGAACTTTGTACTTTGCTATGAAGTTCCACCAGGAATGAGTTTTCATGCAAAAACTGTCTATTTCAACTTAATTCGTCCATCCAAAACGAACTTTGTACTTTGCTATGAAGTTCCACCAGGAATGAGTTTTCATGCAAAAACTGTCTATTTCAACTAAATTGATCCATCCAAAACGAACTTTGTACTTTGCTATGAAGTTCCACCAGGAATGAGTTTTCATGCAAAAACTGTCTATTTCAACTAACTTTGTCCATCCAAAACGAACTTTGCACTTTGCTATGAAGTTCCACCAGGAATGAGTTTTCATGCAAAAACTGTCTATTTCAACTAACTTTGTCCATCCAAAAACGAACTTTGTACTTTGCTATGAAGTTCCACCAGGAATGAGTTTTCATGCAAAAACTGTCTATTTCAACTAAATTGATCCATCCAAAACGAACTTTGTACTTTGCTATGAAGTTCCACCAGGAATGAGTTTTCATGCAAAAACTGTCTATTTCAACTAACTTTGTCCATCCAAAACGAACTTTGTACTTTGCTATGAAGTTCCACCAGGAATGAGTTTTCATGCAAAAACTGTCTATTTCAACTAACTTTGTCCATCCAAAACGAACTTTGTACTTTGCTATGAAGTTCCACCAGGAATGAGTTTTCATGCAAAAACTGTCTATTTCAACTAAATTGATCCATCCAAAACGAACTTTGTACTTTGCTATGAAGTTCCACCAGGAATGAGTTTTCATGCAAAAACTGTCTATTTCAACTAACTTTGTCCATCCAAAACGAACTTTGTACTTTGCTATGAAGTTCCACCAGGAATGAGTTTTCATGCAAAAACTGTCTATTTCAACTAACTTTGTCCATCCAAAACGAACTTTGTACTTTGCTATGAAGTTCCACCAGGAATGAGTTTTCATGCAAAAACTGTCTATTTCAACTAAATTGATCCATCCAAAACGAACTTTGTACTTTGCTATGAAGTTCCACCAGGAATGAGTTTTCATGCAAAAACTGTCTATTTCAACTAAATTGATCCATCCAAAACGAACTTTGTACTTTGCTATGAAGTTCCACCAGGAATGAGTTTTCATGCAAAAACTGTCTATTTCAACTAACTTTGTCCATCCAAAACGAACTTTGTACTTTGCTATGAAGTTCCACCAGGAATGAGTTTTCATGCAAAAACTGTCTATTTCAACTAACTTTGTCCATCCAAAACGAACTTTGTACTTTGCTATGAAGTTCCACCAGGAATGAGTTTTCATGCAAAAACTGTCTACTTCAACTAACTTTGTCCATCCAAAACGAACTTTGTACTTTGCTATGAAGTTCCACCAGGAATGAGTTTTCATGCAAAAACTGTCTATTTCAACTAAATTGATCCATCCAAAACGAACTTTGTACTTTGCTATGAAGTTCCACCAGGAATGAGTTTTCATGCAAAAACTGTCTATTTCAACTAACTTTGTCCATCCAAAACGAACTTTGTACTTTGCTATGAAGTTCCACCAGGAATGAGTTTTCATGCAAAAACTGTCTATTTCAACTTAATTCGTCCATCCAAAACGAACTTTGTACTTTGCTATGAAGTTCCACCAGGAATGAGTTTTCATGCAAAAACTGTCTATTTCAACTAAATTGATCCATCCAAAACGAACTTTGTACTTTGCTATGAAGTTTCACCAGGAATGAGTTTTCATGCAAAAACTGTCTATTTCAACTAACTTTGTCCATCCAAAACGAACTTTGTACTTTGCTATGAAGTTCCACCAGGAATGAGTTTTCATGCAAAAACTGTCTATTTCAACTAACTTTGTCCATCCAAAACGAACTTTGTACTTTGCTATGAAGTTCCACCAGGAATGAGTTTTCATGCAAAAACTGTCTATTTCAACTAAATTGATCCATCCAAAACGAACTTTGTACTTTGCTATGAAGTTCCACCAGGAATGAGTTTTCATGCAAAAACTGTCTATTTCAACTAACTTTGTCCATCCAAAACGAACTTTGTACTTTGCTATGAAGTTCCACCAGGAATGAGTTTTCATGCAAAAACTGTCTATTTCAACTAACTTTGTCCATCCAAAACGAACTTTGTACTTTGCTATGAAGTTCCACCAGGAATGAGTTTTCATGCAAAAACTGTCTATTTCAACTAAATTGATCCATCCAAAACGAACTTTGTACTTTGCTATGAAGTTCCACCAGGAATGAGTTTTCATGCAAAAACTGTCTATTTCAACTAACTTTGTCCATCCAAAACGAACTTTGTACTTTGCTATGAAGTTCCACCAGGAATGAGTTTTTATGCAAAAACTGTCTATTTCAACTAACTTTGTCCATCCAAAACGAACTTTGTACTTTGCTATGAAGTTCCACCAGGAATGAGTTTTCATGCAAAAACTGTCTATTTCAACTTAATTCGTCCATCCAAAACGAACTTTGTACTTTGCTATGAAGTTCCACCAGGAATGAGTTTTCATGCAAAAACTGTCTATTTCAACTAACTTTGTCCATCCAAAACGAACTTTGTACTTTGCTATGAAGTTCCACCAGGAATGAGTTTTCTTGCAAAAACTGTCTATTTCAACTAACTTTGTCCATCCAAAACGAACTTTGTACTTTGCTATGAAGTTCCACCAGGAATGAGTTTTCATGCAAAAACTGTCTATTTCAACTAACTTCGTCCATCCAAAACGAACTTTGTACTTTGCTATGAAGTTCCACCAGGAATGAGTTTTCATGCAAAAACTGTCTATTTCAACTAACTTTGTCCATCCAAAACGAACTTTGTACTTTGCTATGAAGTTCCACCAGGAATGAGTTTTCATGCAAAAACTGTCTATTTCAACTAACTTTGTCCATCCAAAACGAACTTTGTACTTTGCTATGAAGTTCCACCAGGAATGAGTTTTCATGCAAAAACTGTCTATTTCAACTTAATTCGTCCATCCAAAACGAACTTTGTACTTTGCTATGAAGTTCCACCAGGAATGAGTTTTTATGCAAAAACTGTCTATTTCAACTAACTTTGTCCATCCAAAACGAACTTTGTACTTTGCTATGAAGTTCCACCAGGAATGAGTTTTCATGCAAAAACTGTCTATTTCAACTTAATTCGTCCATCCAAAACGAACTTTGTACTTTGCTATGAAGTTCCACCAGGAATGAGTTTTCATGCAAAAACTGTCTATTTCAACTAACTTTGTCCATCCAAAACGAACTTTGTACTTTGCTATGAAGTTCCACCAGGAATGAGTTTTCTTGCAAAAACTGTCTATTTCAACTAACTTTGTCCATCCAAAACGAACTTTGTACTTTGCTATGAAGTTCCACCAGGAATGAGTTTTCATGCAAAAACTGTCTATTTCAACTAACTTCGTCCATCCAAAACGAACTTTGTACTTTGCTATGAAGTTCCACCAGGAATGAGTTTTCATGCAAAAACTGTCTATTTCAACTAACTTTGTCCATCCAAAACGAACTTTGTACTTTGCTATGAAGTTCCACCAGGAATGAGTTTTCATGCAAAAACTGTCTATTTCAACTTAATTCGTCCATCCAAAACGAACTTTGTACTTTGCTATGAAGTTCCACCAGGAATGAGTTTTCATGCAAAAACTGTCTATTTCAACTAACTTTGTCCATCCAAAACGAACTTTGTACTTTGCTATGAAGTTCCACCAGGAATGAGTTTTCATGCAAAAACTGTCTATTTCAACTTAATTCGTCCATCCAAAACGAACTTTGTACTTTGCTATGAAGTTCCACCAGGAATGAGTTTTCATGCAAAAACTGTCTATTTCAACTAACTTTGTCCATCCAAAACGAACTTTGTACTTTGCTATGAAGTTCCACCAGGAATGAGTTTTCATGCAAAAACTGTCTATTTCAACTAAATTGATCCATCCAAAACGAACTTTGTACTTTGCTATGAAGTTCCACCAGGAATGAGTTTTCATGCAAAAACTGTCTATTTCAACTAACTTTGTCCATCCAAAACGAACTTTGTACTTTGCTATGAAGTTCCACCAGGAATGAGTTTTCATGCAAAAACTGTCTATTTCAACTAACTTTGTCCATCCAAAACGAACTTTGTACTTTGCTATGAAGTTCCACCAGGAATGAGTTTTCATGCAAAAACTGTCTATTTCAACTAACTTTGTCCATCCAAAACGAACTTTGTACTTTGCTATGAAGTTCCACCAGGAATGAGTTTTCATGCAAAAACTGTCTATTTCAACTAACTTTGTCCATCCAAAACGAACTTTGTACTTTGCTATGAAGTTCCACCAGGAATGAGTTTTCATGCAAAAACTGTCTATTTCAACTAACTTTGTCCATCCAAAACGAACTTTGTACTTTGCTATGAAGTTCCACCAGGAATGAGTTTTCATGCAAAAACTGTCTATTTCAACTTAATTCGTCCATCCAAAACGAACTTTGTACTTTGCTATGAAGTTCCACCAGGAATGAGTTTTCATGCAAAAACTGTCTATTTCAACTAACTTTGTCCATCCAAAACGAACTTTGTACTTTGCTATGAAGTTCCACCAGGAATGAGTTTTCATGCAAAAACTGTCTATTTCAACTAACTTTGTCCATCCAAAACGAACTTTGTACTTTGCTATGAAGTTCCACCAGGAATGAGTTTTCATGCAAAAACTGTCTATTTCAACTTAATTCGTCCATCCAAAACGAACTTTGTACTTTGCTATGAAGTTCCACCAGGAATGAGTTTTCATGCAAAAACTGTCTATTTCAACTAAATTGATCCATCCAAAACGAACTTTGTACTTTGCTATGAAGTTTCACCAGGAATGAGTTTTCATGCAAAAACTGTCTATTTCAACTAACTTTGTCCATCCAAAACGAACTTTGTACTTTGCTATGAAGTTCCACCAGGAATGAGTTTTCATGCAAAAACTGTCTATTTCAACTAACTTTGTCCATCCAAAACGAACTTTGTACTTTGCTATGAAGTTCCACCAGGAATGAGTTTTCATGCAAAAACTGTCTATTTCAACTAACTTTGTCCATCCAAAACGAACTTTGTACTTTGCTATGAAGTTCCACCAGGAATGAGTTTTCATGCAAAAACTGTCTATTTCAACTAACTTTGTCCATCCAAAACGAACTTTGTACTTTGCTATGAAGTTCCACCAGGAATGAGTTTTCATGCAAAAACTGTCTATTTCAACTTAATTCGTCCATCCAAAACGAACTTTGTACTTTGCTATGAAGTTCCACCAGGAATGAGTTTTCATGCAAAAACTGTCTATTTCAACTAACTTTGTCCATCCAAAACGAACTTTGTACTTTGCTATGAAGTTCCACCAGGAATGAGTTTTCATGCAAAAACTGTCTATTTCAACTAACTTTGTCCATCCAAAACGAACTTTGTACTTTGCTATGAAGTTCCACCAGGAATGAGTTTTCATGCAAAAACTGTCTATTTCAACTTAATTCGTCCATCCAAAACGAACTTTGTACTTTGCTATGAAGTTCCACCAGGAATGAGTTTTCATGCAAAAACTGTCTATTTCAACTAAATTGATCCATCCAAAACGAACTTTGTACTTTGCTATGAAGTTTCACCAGGAATGAGTTTTCATGCAAAAACTGTCTATTTCAACTAACTTTGTCCATCCAAAACGAACTTTGTACTTTGCTATGAAGTTCCACCAGGAATGAGTTTTCATGCAAAAACTGTCTATTTCAACTAACTTTGTCCATCCAAAACGAACTTTGTACTTTGCTATGAAGTTCCACCAGGAATGAGTTTTCATGCAAAAACTGTCTATTTCAACTAACTTTGTCCATCCAAAACGAACTTTGTACTTTGCTATGAAGTTCCACCAGGAATGAGTTTTCATGCAAAAACTGTCTATTTCAACTAACTTTGTCCATCCAAAACGAACTTTGTACTTTGCTATGAAGTTCCACCAGGAATGAGTTTTCATGCAAAAACTGTCTATTTCAACTAACTTTGTCCATCCAAAACGAACTTTGTACTTTGCTATGAAGTTCCACCAGGAATGAGTTTTCATGCAAAAACTGTCTACTTCAACTAACTTTGTCCATCCAAAACGAACTTTGTACTTTGCTATGAAGTTCCACCAGGAATGAGTTTTCATGCAAAAACTGTCTATTTCAACTAAATTGATCCATCCAAAACGAACTTTGTACTTTGCTATGAAGTTCCACCAGGAATGAGTTTTCATGCAAAAACTGTCTATTTCAACTAACTTTGTCCATCCAAAACGAACTTTGTACTTTGCTATGAAGTTCCACCAGGAATGAGTTTTCATGCAAAAACTGTCTATTTCAACTAACTTTGTCCATCCAAAACGAACTTTGTACTTTGCTATGAAGTTCCACCAGGAATGAGTTTTCATGCAAAAACTGTCTATTTCAACTTAATTCGTCCATCCAAAACGAACTTTGTACTTTGCTATGAAGTTCCACCAGGAATGAGTTTTCATGCAAAAACTGTCTATTTCAACTAAATTGATCCATCCAAAACGAACTTTGTACTTTGCTATGAAGTTCCACCAGGAATGAGTTTTCATGCAAAAACTGTCTATTTCAACTAACTTTGTCCATCCAAAACGAACTTTGCACTTTGCTATGAAGTTCCACCAGGAATGAGTTTTCATGCAAAAACTGTCTATTTCAACTAACTTTGTCCATCCAAAACGAACTTTGTACTTTGCTATGAAGTTCCACCAGGAATGAGTTTTCATGCAAAAACTGTCTATTTCAACTAAATTGATCCATCCAAAACGAACTTTGTACTTTGCTATGAAGTTCCACCAGGAATGAGTTTTCATGCAAAAACTGTCTATTTCAACTAACTTTGTCCATCCAAAACGAACTTTGTACTTTGCTATGAAGTTCCACCAGGAATGAGTTTTCATGCAAAAACTGTCTATTTCAACTAACTTTGTCCATCCAAAACGAACTTTGTACTTTGCTATGAAGTTCCACCAGGAATGAGTTTTCATGCAAAAACTGTCTATTTCAACTAAATTGATCCATCCAAAACGAACTTTGTACTTTGCTATGAAGTTCCACCAGGAATGAGTTTTCATGCAAAAACTGTCTATTTCAACTAACTTTGTCCATCCAAAACGAACTTTGTACTTTGCTATGAAGTTCCACCAGGAATGAGTTTTCATGCAAAAACTGTCTATTTCAACTAACTTTGTCCATCCAAAACGAACTTTGTACTTTGCTATGAAGTTCCACCAGGAATGAGTTTTCATGCAAAAACTGTCTATTTCAACTAAATTGATCCATCCAAAACGAACTTTGTACTTTGCTATGAAGTTCCACCAGGAATGAGTTTTCATGCAAAAACTGTCTATTTCAACTAACTTTGTCCATCCAAAACGAACTTTGTACTTTGCTATGAAGTTCCACCAGGAATGAGTTTTCATGCAAAAACTGTCTATTTCAACTAACTTTGTCCATCCAAAACGAACTTTGTACTTTGCTATGAAGTTCCACCAGGAATGAGTTTTCATGCAAAAACTGTCTACTTCAACTAACTTTGTCCATCCAAAACGAACTTTGTACTTTGCTATGAAGTTCCACCAGGAATGAGTTTTCATGCAAAAACTGTCTATTTCAACTAAATTGATCCATCCAAAACGAACTTTGTACTTTGCTATGAAGTTCCACCAGGAATGAGTTTTCATGCAAAAACTGTCTATTTCAACTAACTTTGTCCATCCAAAACGAACTTTGTACTTTGCTATGAAGTTCCACCAGGAATGAGTTTTCATGCAAAAACTGTCTATTTCAACTTAATTCGTAAATCCAAAACGAACTTTGTACTTTGCTATGAAGTTCCACCAGGAATGAGTTTTCATGCAAAAACTGTCTATTTCAACTAAATTGATCCATCCAAAACGAACTTTGTACTTTGCTATGAAGTTCCACCAGGAATGAGTTTTTATGCAAAAACTGTCTATTTCAACTAACTTTGTCCATCCAAAACGAACTTTGTACTTTGCTATGAAGTTCCACCAGGAATGAGTTTTCATGCAAAAACTGTCTATTTCAACTAACTTTGTCCATCCAAAACGAACTTTGTACTTTGCTATGAAGTTCCACCAGGAATGAGTTTTCATGCAAAAACTGTCTATTTCAACTAACTTTGTCCATCCAAAACGAACTTTGTACTTTGCTATGAAGTTCCACCAGGAATGAGTTTTCATGCAAAAACTGTCTATTTCAACTAAATTGATCCATCCAAAACGAACTTTGTACTTTGCTATGAAGTTCCACCAGGAATGAGTTTTCATGCAAAAACTGTCTATTTCAACTAACTTTGTCCATCCAAAACGAACTTTGTACTTTGCTATGAAGTTCCACCAGGAATGAGTTTTCATGCAAAAACTGTCTATTTCAACTAAATTGATCCATCCAAAACGAACTTTGTACTTTGCTATGAAGTTCCACCAGGAATGAGTTTTCATGCAAAAACTGTCTATTTCAACTAAATTGATCCATCCAAAACGAACTTTGTACTTTGCTATGAAGTTCCACCAGGAATGAGTTTTCATGCAAAAACTGTCTATTTCAACTAACTTTGTCCATCCAAAACGAACTTTGCACTTTGCTATGAAGTTCCACCAGGAATGAGTTTTCATGCAAAAACTGTCTATTTCAACTAACTTTGTCCATCCAAAACGAACTTTGTACTTTGCTATGAAGTTCCACCAGGAATGAGTTTTCATGCAAAAACTGTCTATTTCAACTAAATTGATCCATCCAAAACGAACTTTGTACTTTGCTATGAAGTTCCACCAGGAATGAGTTTTCATGCAAAAACTGTCTATTTCAACTAAATTGATCCATCCAAAACGAACTTTGTACTTTGCTATGAAGTTCCACCAGCATTGAGTTTTCATGCAAAAACTGTCTATTTCAACTAACTTTGTCCATCCAAAACGAACTTTGTACTTTGCTATGAAGTTCCACCAGGAATGAGTTTTCATGCAAAAACTGTCTATTTCAACTAACTTTGTCCATCCAAAACGAACTTTGTACTTTGCTATGAAGTTCCACCAGGAATGAGTTTTCATGCAAAAACTGTCTACTTCAACTAACTTTGTCCATCCAAAACGAACTTTGTACTTTGCTATGAAGTTCCACCAGGAATGAGTTTTCATGCAAAAACTGTCTATTTCAACTAACTTTGTCCATCCAAAACGAACTTTGTACTTTGCTATGAAGTTCCACCAGGAATGAGTTTTCATGCAAAAACTGTCTACTTCAACTAACTTTGTCCATCCAAAACGAACTTTGTACTTTGCTATGAAGTTCCACCAGGAATGAGTTTTCATGCAAAAACTGTCTATTTCAACTAACTTTGTCCATCCAAAACGAACTTTGCACTTTGCTATGAAGTTCCACCAGGAATGAGTTTTCATGCAAAAACTGTCTATTTCAACTTAATTCGTAAATCCAAAACGAACTTTGTACTTTGCTATGAAGTTCCACCAGGAATGAGTTTTCATGCAAAAACTGTCTATTTCAACTAACTTTGTCCATCCACAACGAACTTTGTACTTTGCTATGAAGTTCCACCAGGAATGAGTTTTCATGCAAAAACTGTCTATTTCAACTAACTTTGTCCATCCAAAACGAACTTTGTACTTTGCTATGAAGTTCCACCAGGAATGAGTTTTCATGCAAAAACTGTCTATTTCAACTAAATTGATCCATCCAAAACGAACTTTGTACTTTGCTATGAAGTTCCACCAGGAATGAGTTTTCATGCAAAAACTGTCTATTTCAACTAACTTTGTCCATCCAAAACGAACTTTGTACTTTGCTATGAAGTTCCACCAGGAATGAGTTTTCATGCAAAAACTGTCTATTTCAACTAACTTTGTCCATCCAAAACGAACTTTGTACTTTGCTATGAAGTTCCACCAGGAATGAGTTTTCATGCAAAAACTGTCTATTTCAACTAAATTGATCCATCCAAAACGAACTTTGTACTTTGCTATGAAGTTCCACCAGGAATGAGTTTTCATGCAAAAACTGTCTATTTCAACTAAATTGATCCATCCAAAACGAACTTTGTACTTTGCTATGAAGTTCCACCAGCATTGAGTTTTCATGCAAAAACTGTCTATTTCAACTAACTTTGTCCATCCAAAACGAACTTTGTACTTTGCTATGAAGTTCCACCAGGAATGAGTTTTCATGCAAAAACTGTCTATTTCAACTAACTTTGTCCATCCAAAACGAACTTTGTACTTTGCTATGAAGTTCCACCAGGAATGAGTTTTCATGCAAAAACTGTCTACTTCAACTAACTTTGTCCATCCAAAACGAACTTTGTACTTTGCTATGAAGTTCCACCAGGAATGAGTTTTCATGCAAAAACTGTCTATTTCAACTAAATTGATCCATCCAAAACGAACTTTGTACTTTGCTATGAAGTTCCACCAGGAATGAGTTTTCATGCAAAAACTGTCTATTTCAACTTAATTCGTAAATCCAAAACGAACTTTGTACTTTGCTATGAAGTTCCACCAGGAATGAGTTTTCATGCAAAAACTGTCTATTTCAACTAAATTGATCCATCCAAAACGAACTTTGTACTTTGCTATGAAGTTCCACCAGGAATGAGTTTTCATGCAAAAACTGTCTATTTCAACTAAATTGATCCATCCAAAACGAACTTTGTACTTTGCTATGAAGTTCCACCAGGAATGAGTTTTCATGCAAAAACTGTCTATTTCAACTAACTTTGTCCATCCAAAACGAACTTTGTACTTTGCTATGAAGTTCCACCAGGAATGAGTTTTCATGCAAAAACTGTCTATTTCAACTAAATTGATCCATCCAAAACGAACTTTGTACTTTGCTATGAAGTTCCACCAGGAATGAGTTTTCATCCAAAAACTGTCTATTTCAACTAACTTTGTCCATCCAAAACGAACTTTGTACTTTGCTATGAAGTTCCACCAGGAATGAGTTTTCATGCAAAAACTGTCTATTTCAACTAAATTGATCCATCCAAAACGAACTTTGTACTTTGCTATGAAGTTCCACCAGGAATGAGTTTTCATGCAAAAACTGTCTATTTCAACTAAATTGATCCATCCAAAACGAACTTTGTACTTTGCTATGAAGTTCCACCAGGAATGAGTTTTCATGCAAAAACTGTCTATTTCAACTAACTTTGTCCATCCAAAACGAACTTTGTACTTTGCTATGAAGTTCCACCAGGAATGAGTTTTCATGCAAAAACTGTCTATTTCAACTAACTTTGTCCATCCAAAACGAACTTTGTACTTTGCTATGAAGTTCCACCAGGAATGAGTTTTCATGCAAAAACTGTCTACTTCAACTAACTTTGTCCATCCAAAACGAACTTTGTACTTTGCTATGAAGTTCCACCAGGAATGAGTTTTCATGCAAAAACTGTCTATTTCAACTAAATTGATCCATCCAAAACGAACTTTGTACTTTGCTATGAAGTTCCACCAGGAATGAGTTTTCATGCAAAAACTGTCTATTTCAACTAACTTTGTCCATCCAAAACGAACTTTGTACTTTGCTATGAAGTTCCACCAGGAATGAGTTTTCATGCAAAAACTGTCTATTTCAACTAACTTTGTCCATCCAAAACGAACTTTGTACTTTGCTATGAAGTTCCACCAGGAATGAGTTTTCATGCAAAAACTGTCTATTTCAACTAACTTTGTCCATCCAAAACGAACTTTGTACTTTGCTATGAAGTTCCACCAGGAATGAGTTTTCATGCAAAAACTGTCTATTTCAACTAACTTTGTCCATCCAAAACGAACTTTGTACTTTGCTATGAAGTTCCACCAGGAATGAGTTTTCATGCAAAAACTGTCTATTTCAACTAACTTTGTCCATCCAAAACGAACTTTGTACTTTGCTATGAAGTTCCACCAGGAATGAGTTTTCATGCAAAAACTGTCTATTTCAACTAAATTGATCCATCCAAAACGAACTTTGTACTTTGCTATGAAGTTCCACCAGGAATGAGTTTTCATGCAAAAACTGTCTATTTCAACTAAATTGATCCATCCAAAACGAACTTTGTACTTTGCTATGAAGTTCCACCAGGAATGAGTTTTCATGCAAAAACTGTCTATTTCAACTAACTTTGTCCATCCAAAACGAACTTTGTACTTTGCTATGAAGTTCCACCAGGAATGAGTTTTCATGCAAAAACTGTCTATTTCAACTAAATTGATCCATCCAAAACGAACTTTGTACTTTGCTATGAAGTTCCACCAGGAATGAGTTTTCATGCAAAAACTGTCTATTTCAACTAACTTTGTCCATCCAAAACGAACTTTGTACTTTGCTATGAAGTTCCACCAGGAATGAGTTTTCATGCAAAAACTGTCTATTTCAACTAAATTGATCCATCCAAAACGAACTTTGTACTTTGCTATGAAGTTCCACCAGGAATGAGTTTTCATCCAAAAACTGTCTATTTCAACTAACTTTGTCCATCCAAAACGAACTTTGTACTTTGCTATGAAGTTCCACCAGGAATGAGTTTTCATGCAAAAACTGTCTATTTCAACTAAATTGATCCATCCAAAACGAACTTTGTACTTTGCTATGAAGTTCCACCAGGAATGAGTTTTCATGCAAAAACTGTCTATTTCAACTAAATTGATCCATCCAAAACGAACTTTGTACTTTGCTATGAAGTTCCACCAGGAATGAGTTTTCATGCAAAAACTGTCTATTTCAACTAACTTTGTCCATCCAAAACGAACTTTGTACTTTGCTATGAAGTTCCACCAGGAATGAGTTTTCATGCAAAAACTGTCTATTTCAACTAACTTTGTCCATCCAAAACGAACTTTGTACTTTGCTATGAAGTTCCACCAGGAATGAGTTTTCATGCAAAAACTGTCTACTTCAACTAACTTTGTCCATCCAAAACGAACTTTGTACTTTGCTATGAAGTTCCACCAGGAATGAGTTTTCATGCAAAAACTGTCTATTTCAACTAAATTGATCCATCCAAAACGAACTTTGTACTTTGCTATGAAGTTCCACCAGGAATGAGTTTTCATGCAAAAACTGTCTATTTCAACTAACTTTGTCCATCCAAAACGAACTTTGTACTTTGCTATGAAGTTCCACCAGGAATGAGTTTTCATGCAAAAACTGTCTATTTCAACTAACTTTGTCCATCCAAAACGAACTTTGTACTTTGCTATGAAGTTCCACCAGGAATGAGTTTTCATGCAAAAACTGTCTATTTCAACTAACTTTGTCCATCCAAAACGAACTTTGTACTTTGCTATGAAGTTCCACCAGGAATGAGTTTTCATGCAAAAACTGTCTATTTCAACTAACTTTGTCCATCCAAAACGAACTTTGTACTTTGCTATGAAGTTCCACCAGGAATGAGTTTTCATGCAAAAACTGTCTATTTCAACTAAATTGATCCATCCAAAACGAACTTTGTACTTTGCTATGAAGTTCCACCAGGAATGAGTTTTCATGCAAAAACTGTCTATTTCAACTAAATTGATCCATCCAAAACGAACTTTGTACTTTGCTATGAAGTTCCACCAGGAATGAGTTTTCATGCAAAAACTGTCTATTTCAACTAAATTGATCCATCCAAAACGAACTTTGTACTTTGCTATGAAGTTCCACCAGGAATGAGTTTTCATGCAAAAACTGTCTATTTCAACTAACTTTGTCCATCCAAAACGAACTTTGTACTTTGCTATGAAGTTCCACCAGGAATGAGTTTTCATGCAAAAACTGTCTATTTCAACTAAATTGATCCATCCAAAACGAACTTTGTACTTTGCTATGAAGTTCCACCAGGAATGAGTTTTCATGCAAAAACTGTCTATTTCAACTAAATTGATCCATCCAAAACGAACTTTGTACTTTGCTATGAAGTTCCACCAGGAATGAGTTTTCATGCAAAAACTGTCTATTTCAACTAACTTTGTCCATCCAAAACGAACTTTGTACTTTGCTATGAAGTTCCACCAGGAATGAGTTTTCATGCAAAAACTGTCTATTTCAACTAACTTTGTCCATCCAAAACGAACTTTGTACTTTGCTATGAAGTTCCACCAGGAATGAGTTTTCATCCAAAAACTGTCTATTTCAACTAACTTTGTCCATCCAAAACGAACTTTGTACTTTGCTATGAAGTTCCACCAGGAATGAGTTTTCATGCAAAAACTGTCTATTTCAACTAAATTGATCCATCCAAAACGAACTTTGTACTTTGCTATGAAGTTCCACCAGGAATGAGTTTTCATGCAAAAACTGTCTATTTCAACTAAATTGATCCATCCAAAACGAACTTTGTACTTTGCTATGAAGTTCCACCAGGAATGAGTTTTCATGCAAAAACTGTCTATTTCAACTAACTTTGTCCATCCAAAACGAACTTTGTACTTTGCTATGAAGTTCCACCAGGAATGAGTTTTCATGCAAAAACTGTCTATTTCAACTAACTTTGTCCATCCAAAACGAACTTTGTACTTTGCTATGAAGTTCCACCAGGAATGAGTTTTCATGCAAAAACTGTCTACTTCAACTAACTTTGTCCATCCAAAACGAACTTTGTACTTTGCTATGAAGTTCCACCAGGAATGAGTTTTCATGCAAAAACTGTCTATTTCAACTAAATTGATCCATCCAAAACGAACTTTGTACTTTGCTATGAAGTTCCACCAGGAATGAGTTTTCATGCAAAAACTGTCTATTTCAACTAACTTTGTCCATCCAAAACGAACTTTGTACTTTGCTATGAAGTTCCACCAGGAATGAGTTTTCATGCAAAAACTGTCTATTTCAACTAACTTTGTCCATCCAAAACGAACTTTGTACTTTGCTATGAAGTTCCACCAGGAATGAGTTTTCATGCAAAAACTGTCTATTTCAACTAACTTTGTCCATCCAAAACGAACTTTGTACTTTGCTATGAAGTTCCACCAGGAATGAGTTTTCATGCAAAAACTGTCTATTTCAACTAACTTTGTCCATCCAAAACGAACTTTGTACTTTGCTATGAAGTTCCACCAGGAATGAGTTTTCATGCAAAAACTGTCTATTTCAACTAAATTGATCCATCCAAAACGAACTTTGTACTTTGCTATGAAGTTCCACCAGGAATGAGTTTTCATGCAAAAACTGTCTATTTCAACTAAATTGATCCATCCAAAACGAACTTTGTACTTTGCTATGAAGTTCCACCAGGAATGAGTTTTCATGCAAAAACTGTCTATTTCAACTAAATTGATCCATCCAAAACGAACTTTGTACTTTGCTATGAAGTTCCACCAGGAATGAGTTTTCATGCAAAAACTGTCTATTTCAACTAACTTTGTCCATCCAAAACGAACTTTGTACTTTGCTATGAAGTTCCACCAGGAATGAGTTTTCATGCAAAAACTGTCTATTTCAACTAAATTGATCCATCCAAAACGAACTTTGTACTTTGCTATGAAGTTCCACCAGGAATGAGTTTTCATGCAAAAACTGTCTATTTCAACTAAATTGATCCATCCAAAACGAACTTTGTACTTTGCTATGAAGTTCCACCAGGAATGAGTTTTCATGCAAAAACTGTCTTTTTCAACTAACTTTGTCCATCCAAAACGAACTTTGTACTTTGCTATGAAGTTCCACCAGGAATGAGTTTTCATGCAAAAACTGTCTATTTCAACTAACTTTGTCCATCCAAAACGAACTTTGTACTTTGCTATGAAGTTCCACCAGGAATGAGTTTTCATGCAAAAACTGTCTATTTCAACTAACTTTGTCCATCCAAAACGAACTTTGTACTTTGCTATGAAGTTCCACCAGGAATGAGTTTTCATGCAAAAACTGTCTATTTCAACTTAATTCGTCCATCCAAAACGAACTTTGTACTTTGCTATGAAGTTCCACCAGGAATGAGTTTTCATGCAAAAACTGTCTATTTCAACTTAATTCGTCCATCCAAAACGAACTTTGTACTTTGCTATGAAGTTCCACCAGGAATGAGTTTTCATGCAAAAACTGTCTATTTCAACTAAATTCGTCCATCTGATTCGAACTTTGTACTTTGCTATGAAGTTCCACCAGGAATGAGTTTTCATGCAAAAACTGTCTATTTCAACTAACTTTGTCCATCCAAAACGAACTTTGTACTTTGCTATGAAGTTCCACCAGGAATGAGTTTTCATGCAAAAACTGTCTACTTCAACTAACTTTGTCCATCCAAAACGAACTTTGTACTTTGCTATGAAGTTCCACCAGGAATGAGTTTTCATGCAAAAACTGTCTATTTCAACTAAATTGATCCATCCAAAACGAACTTTGTACTTTGCTATGAAGTTCCACCAGGAATGAGTTTTCATGCAAAAACTGTCTATTTCAACTAACTTTGTCCATCCAAAACGAACTTTGTACTTTGCTATGAAGTTCCACCAGGAATGAGTTTTCATGCAAAAACTGTCTATTTCAACTAACTTTGTCCATCCAAAACGAACTTTGTACTTTGCTATGAAGTTCCACCAGGAATGAGTTTTCATGCAAAAACTGTCTATTTCAACTAACTTTGTCCATCCAAAACGAACTTTGTACTTTGCTATGAAGTTCCACCAGGAATGAGTTTTCATGCAAAAACTGTCTATTTCAACTAACTTTGTCCATCCAAAACGAACTTTGTACTTTGCTATGAAGTTCCACCAGGAATGAGTTTTCATGCAAAAACTGTCTATTTCAACTAACTTTGTCCATCCAAAACGAACTTTGTACTTTGCTATGAAGTTCCACCAGGAATGAGTTTT